>NC_039287.1:479452-661952 GCF_003368295.1 Carassius auratus
ATAAAATAACATTAAACCTATATATAACACAAGATACTTAATATACAGATGCACACAAACTATATATTGCTCTATAGCCTACCTCTGAAAGTCACTTTAGCGATGCGGTCCCCCTTTCCACGAAGCTCCGTGACAGTCTTCAGGTACACTACTAAAGCCATTTTAGCTTAAAATAAGATAAAATAAAATGACAATAATAAGATAAAAAATGTTTTATCACAAAGAACGCGCATCAATCTTGACCAACGCTGCATAACTTCTTATAAAATCATACCCTAACTGTTTTTATTCGCTACATAAAACCGGGAAAAATCCTCTCATCGTATAGACTGCATCCTCTGTGCGGAATAACATGAAAAGAGTAATTACAGTTGCTAGCTTTTCTATACGCACATGTACATTCGTCAGTTCCTGCTCCGAGACTCTCTTCACTCTGCGATGCGCCTCGCCACTCCGCTCGAGCGCAGTGTGATGACGGATGACGCCAGCAGGGGGCAGTCGCTCACAGTCAAAGCTCTTTATCAGAGAAGGATTTTTGCAGAAACCAGATAACACCCAAAACGCTTTTTACTATATTTATTATTATTCAAGGCAAAATCATAGTTTTGATATATTGTATATTAGCGTAAATTTGACAGATTAGCTATTAATAAAAACGAATGCTAGGTTGACGTTTTGTTGTTTTATCTTACTCCAAAATATATTACAGTATTGAACATATCCCTACCTAACCTTAACCATGAGTAATCCCTAAAATCAGAGGAAATGATAATGACACAGATGTACAAGCACCAAAAAGTGATTTTAAGCCTAAACTTAACAAAATCTATAAACTGGTTCTTCATATCTGATTGGTTAATCACAATGTTGTGTCAGGGACAACAAAGATGTTGTCACAGGAACATGTCTCACTTGGTAAATCAGGTTCTGCGTATATGTGTACAAATATAAAGAATTTACATTTTCGAGGTATAATAGATATATAATCATTCAGATTAGAATTTGCTTAGTGAGATTGCTTCAGTTTGTAGGCGAATTCCAAATTGAATGTAGACATAGAATGTATTATCTATAATTTTAGAACTGAATATAAATTACACTACAGTAGCCTACTGATTACAGTTTTTCTCAGTCGCTTTGGTACATTTCTCTAATCATTCTTGAGATTTGCAAAACAGTAAGTGGCATTTCTCAAAACAACTCGTACAGATATCAAAACACAATGGATGACCTGCAAAAGCCAGTCTCTTGCTCAAAATCCTTAGTTCATCTCTCAAAAATAAATATCTGTGTCAATGAACATGTCAGTGCCATCAGAATGTCAAGTCCTTGTGTCATAGTTTACGGATAAGACAGTCAAATTGCTTAGTCATGTTGTCAATTTAACAGTGGAGGGATGTTCTGATGTAAACTACTGTATTGAACAGTTTGCCATATGCTTATGTATGCCATATATCCATTTCAAAAACTACACATTTACACATTACTGTTTGTGGGATGTTGATTGAAAGAGACTGGATAGAATTCCCAGTTACACTTTTACGTACTAGTGGTCTGACCAAAAAATAAAAAAATAAAAATACTTTTACAATGCCATTGTGATATAGAAAAGGAAATATGGGAACAAAGATGAAAATAATTCCATTTTCAGAATTTGTAACTCTTGTGTTGTCCTTTGTCTATACAGTATAAGCTTTCCTACTGAAGATTCATGAGATGAACCTTTGAGCTATTTCAGAGAAATGGTTTATCATTGGTTTATCATCTACATTCTCTTCATTAGTCAAGATTCACTTGCACAATTCATGCCAAATTGACAAAACATCTAATAATAGTGGTGTAAAAATACAAATAAAAAGTGTGCTTGGCAGTTTATGACAAACTAGATTAACCATTTTGCATTTAATGACTTATACGATGAACTAAAGACTAGATGTTTTGGGGGTAAGACTATTGCACAGAAAACTGTATAATACATTTTGAGCAACATGACATTAGCAACTGATAATGTAGGAAACCGCAGATAAATGTGCGTAATCAATTGCATGAATGTACAATAGCAATCGCAACTTGTTCAAAATAATGAGAAACTGGTTTTATGATGTGTATTAATGACTAGATGATGTGGAGGTTGTACAAGTAGTTTTGAAAATTTCATTTCTGTTTTGAAAAATGCACCAAAGTGACTGAGAAAAACTGTAATCACAATGTTGTGTTAGGGACAACAAAGATGTTGTCACAGGAACAAGTCTCACTTTGGTAAAATCAGGTTCTGCGTATATGTGTACAAATATAAATAATTTACAGGACATTTTCGAGGTATAATATATATATAAGCATTCAGTTTAGAATTAGCTTTAGTGAGATTGCTTCAGTTTGTAGGCGAATTCCAAGTTGAATGTAGACATAGAATGTATTATCTATAATTTTAGAACTGAATATAAATTACACTACAGTAGCGTAAGTGTTACCACGAGTATACAGAATAAGGTTTGGGTAAACACGTTATAAAAATAAACAGAGCACTAGTGAGTTCTACAGGAGAGTAAGTGTTTCCAAATACTTTCCATCGCCTTGTTCTGGAAATATCTGGGTAGCCCCAAGTCCCATTCGTCCCCAGAAGAGGGAGACAACGTTTGGGAAAGAGCGCACAGACTGACGGTAGCTGGCAGCGGAGCATCCGAGCATCCCATAACCTTGCTTCCCTCAGTGTAGCGGATTGCCGTGATACTGAAGCACTGTCTGCAATGTCTCCTGCACGGGCACGAGCTCTTCTCGGGCTCCTGGTCACACTCTGCACCCAGAGCCCACTACTGTCGGGTAGGTCAATCTGCTTATCTCTATAATTCACAAAATCAAGCTTTGTATTTTATTCAAATTATGTATAATTTAATTTTAGATTTTAAAAGTAAATCGTATATTAAAATATACAAAAAGTATATTTTGTCTAGCTTATAATTGCCAGGGCTTTCTGTAATGATGCTGTCATCTTGTACTTTAAAGATTATTTCAAAGCACTTATGACCAATGGCTTGAATTAAACCACCTGCGGTTTGTGAATCTGGACGTTTAAGTCCTGTTTTTGTTATTTATTTAAACATTTCCAGCACTAATAATGCATGATGGGGCAAGACTGAACAGCTGATTGAACAGCTAAGCCACAGGCAGGTGCACAAATTATATATATATATATATATATATATATATATATATATATATATATATATATATATATTTTTTTTTTTTTTTTTTAAATCAAGTCCATTTTTATCCATTTGAATCAGTTTCAAATAAGGTGATCATATGTATGTCTACATGTCTACATGTACGAGACTAATACTTACTGTACAACATCGACTGATGCTAATGTCACCTTTGTAATTAATTTCTGTAGCTCATTTAGTAGAGTTTGTGTGCGTTTAAAAATCTATATATCCTGATTGGATTCCCTATACAGACAGACAGACAGACAGAGTGACAGATAGAGTGACAGATAGAGTGACAGACAGAGAGACAGACAGACAGACAGACAGACAGAGTGACAGACAGAGTGACAGATAGAGTGACAGATAGAGTGACAGATAGAGTGACAGACAGACAGACAGACCGAAAGAGTGACAGACAGACAGACAGACAGACAGACAGAGTGACAGACAGACAGACAGACAGACAGACAGACAGACAGACAGACAGATAGATAGATAGATAGATAGATAGATAGATAGATAGATAGATAGATAGATAGATAGATAGATAGATAGATAGATAGATAGATAGATAGATAGATAGATAGATAGATAGATAGATAGATGGGATGTAAGTGCAGTTCTTAGTAAATGTTTTATCACATTAGGGCCAGGACAGGAAGTACAGTTAACCTCTTTAAAAGGTCACAGATGTTTTAGACATTCATTTGCTTACAGCTCTTCAAATAAATTTTAGCCACATTTTCTCTCCCTCCACATCTTTCTTTCACTCTGCCTGTCCCAACTAATTCTGAGGAGAATGCAGTGGAGCAGAGGATTCTTGGATGAGAATAGTGGTAGCTAAGTCCTACTGAGCTGTTTTAGCTGCCACGTTACAACGGGTCTTTTATTTCTCACTTGCTCTTTCAAAGTGTTTTGGAAATGTTCTTTAAATGAGGTCACCCCAGTGCTGCCTGGGACTGCCATCAGCAGCTGCATTTTATCCAGTATTCTTCTCTTTTCCTCTTCTCTCCATCTTCAACAAAACAAAAATACATTCAACACAACTAAACCTTGAAGCCCCCACCTGCTCAGATATGATGTAGACAGTAAAACAAAGAAAGAAAAAAAAAACCTTCTAGATCTTAGAATGGTGCCCAACTGCAGCTTCAAAACCGTTCCAGACATCTGCTTGACAGATAAAATATATATTGGAAGGAATGAGTCTCAGGGTTTTGTTCCACAACCGTGGGACTTTAACATCAAGTCTGTTGATATTCCGGTAAGAATGAGCTTATGTTGTGAGGTAAGAGCTCTGCCAGAGAGTGAGAGGAAGCGAAGAATCATGCCCCGACCAGCTACTGGAATTTAATCTTGCTCAGATATTAACCAAGGAATTTGCGGAAAGCCTTTGATTGACCTAGGCAAGGCTGGAGGGTTTAGAATCTGTCGATAAGTGAGTGTGCTATAGTAGCTGGCACAATGCCCACGCTCAACCTGTCACTCAGGTGCTTGAGCATTGTCTATCATCAGATTCCCTCTTATAAAACACCTGGGTATTTTGTATCTCAGGCGGTCTATCTAAAAGCACTAAGCTATTGTTGACTCAAACAATAATACACTCTAAATACTTTCTTGCATTTGTGTGAATGTCCTCCAGGCACCTGAATGAAAATAATAAGCAAAGAGTATGTTTGTGAGAGTTTATGAATGCCTTTCACTGAGAAAATGATGTCAGAGCAGCAGGTGCTTGCCCTACAGGTCTTTCTAAAAGAACTGACAACAGGACCACAGGGCATTTACTTTCACCTTCCTAATAAAGGAATGGACAATGGCCAAGGGCCACTATGAAAGAGTTTCAGGACAGCTGACAGTTCCCACATTCCAACAATCTTACATTTGTTTTAAGTATGTACATGTGATTCATGCCTTGCTAATCTAAATATTAGATTTTTTCTGTGATTTATTGAACACTGATTTGCTAATTCTGCTGATGGAAATATGTCGTCAATCTAACTGGCTTACATCGATGTCAGAATTGCGTTAGCAAATTGTGATAGTCTTGGAAACATCAGTTAGAATGGGTTAAAAATTACAACGTTTATTTTTTAATAGCTGTCATGAAGTCAATTTGTAACATTTCCAGCTATTACTGCAAATTAAAAGCAATACATTATTTGTTTTAATTAAAAAAAAAACAATGTTTGAGAAAAGAATGGAAAACATGAAAGAATGTCCTTATCTGACATTAATAATATAAAAAAGCAGTCATCCACTTTACCAGGGGTTTAGTGAAAATTTCTTCATACCCTCAACATCTTTAGAGACAATATCACCAGTCTGTGCTTTTATATAGTCACAACCATTTTTTTTATTTAAAGAAGTATATTTATTTTCCAAAATACAATAAAAAACTGACATAATTACTATTATTTTTATTAATTACATTTTTGTTTGCCTGCTCAGTAGCTGTTGTTTTAACTGATTAATTGAGGAACAGTTCTTAAAACTTCTGGAATCACAGTTAATTATCTTTTATTACTCACTGCAGAGTTACCCAAATTTGAGAACCACTGATCTAGGTGATGTCCACTTCATAATATGAGCCTCGGTTAGTTTCCTCCAGTATAAAATGTTTATTTTTGGAGAAAGATCTTATTCTTATTTCTAACAAGTCTTGATTTAATCAAAATGTGAACCCACCCTACCTCATAAATTTTTATATGGGCCAAGTCACAGACTGAAGTTTCTGTGGTCTGTGTGTGTGTGTGTGTTAGTTGTAAGTGCAATGACGTGTGATGTGGTTCCAGATTATGTGGAGAGATGTTCCATTGCCAATATTACATTATAAAGCAGTGACCGAGAGTCACATGTCAATGTACACTTAAATAAATGATAAGAGATAGAATCTCTCACTTGAATTTATGCCAGGGTCATACTGTTGTAAGGTAAACCGGCACAGTGATGAGACATTTTCTCTATAGGGTTATAAAAACAGCCTGAGCACACTAAAGAATTTCAGACAGTTTCCAGTTGAATTAACTGAGGGCTATAGCTCTTGTTTCTCTTGTTTAAGCCATAAGGAAGTTAATTTATACAACAGCTCTACATTAAACACTATGACTCCCACTAAGCGAATATTCATGCTAAGTTTACAATTTCGTTTCATTTTGCCTTGATAGATGGCCCTCTACATTACGTAATTCTGATTGGTCAATCACATAATCGCATGCATTCATGCACTCTTCGATTAATTTTGTGGTCATGATTTGGGATATATTTTGTGACAGTCACCCTCAATATCCCATACTTAGTCTAATAGTAGCTTATAAGATAGTTAATTCTTGATTTGCTGAACTTAGAAACTGCAATCTTGCAATAACGAACTCACCAGACTGTACTCTCTCCCAGGTTCTAAGCCACTGCCGCCACGCAATGTGAAGCTGACCTCGGTGGATAAGGGGTTAAAGGTCACGTGGGATCCACCCAGTGAGCTGGATGGACAGCCTGTTGACAGCTACAGCATCGGCTATGGGAAGTCCATGAAATCACTGCGCTTCGTCACTGTCGACAAGGACAGACGGTCAGAGTTACTAGAGGACGTAGGTAAGAGTGAAATTCATTTATTTATTAAATTAAAAGCTAGAGACACACATTGAGTACTTGAGCACTATTTCGGGCTCTCATGTGCATGTTGTGTTGTTTTAGAGCCTGGAGTCCTGCATTTTCTCAAGATGAGTGCAGAGAATAAGGATGGGATGAGTAAACCTGTCTACAGGGCAGAGACTCCAGGAGGTGTGTGCTTGTCTGTGTGTGTGGATAGAGACATGCATGTTTCTCTATGACTCTCTATTTTCTTCACTGTTGTACAATGATGCATGACTATATAAAACACAGCATGCACGTAAAACACATATGCATGCTTTTAAACTTAACCAAAAAGTGTGTCATGTATGTCGTTCAAACCTGTATGCATTTCTTTGCTTGTGTAGAACACATTTGAAAAATTTCCTTTTTTTTTTGTCCATTTGTTGAAAGTCAATGAGGTCCAGTGTTGTTTGGACCTCAAGTCTTCTTTTATTTTCTCCAAAAGTCATACAGGTTTGGAATGACATGATGTTAAACTTTTTACATCTAGGGCAATTTCCTTTAAGTATAACAAAACAGGAATCCCTCATCGTTGTATACATACAGTGGCCCCTGAAAAAATTTTGACACTCAAGCTGAACACAAAAATGAATTACTTACAAGATCAAATATTAAACTTCACAAACTACTACCTTTCAAATATTTGGGGTATTCTTTTTTTTAAAAGAAGTATCTTATGCATGCCAGAAGTGCATTTACGTGTTCAGAAAATACAGTAAAAATAATCATATTGTGAAATATTTTTACAATTTAAAATAAATATTTTATATTTTTTTCAATGTAATTTATTGCTGTGACAAAAAAGCTGAATTTTCAGCAGCAATTACTCCAGTCATCAGCATCACATAATACATCAAAATCATTCTAATACTGTATGCTTACTGTACTTGGTGTTCAAGAAACATTTCTTATTGTTATCAATCTTGAAAACTATTTTTGTGGAAATTTGTGATACATTTTTTCTTTTTCTATTCTTTTGCAATATTTTTTCTGGATTCATTGATGAAAAGAACCACATTTATTTAAAATTAAAATCTTTTGTAACATTATAAATGGCTTTACTGTCACTTGATCAATGTAATGCATCCTTGCTGAATAAGAATATTAATTTCTTTGTGACAGACCAGTGGTGTATATATAATTGAAATATATATTTCTAATTTAATACATTTGAAAATAAATAGAGGACAGCACAACAAACCTTTCTTTTATTAATTTTTAACTTTGGCTTAAGTGTACACAACATTTTACTGGTCACTGTATACATTCTCTAAAGCTGTCACTGTGGCAGCACCCTTTCAAAAAGGACTATTATTTATCCCTAAAGTGTGCATATAAGAACCATAAATGTACATATTAGCTGAAGTGCACATTCTAGTACCTAAATATTTGTACCTTTCGAAAAAATACCACCCCAGTGTACATAGATGTCATTAATTGTCTACTGTACATTTACACTTTTATTAGCCTCATTAATTTAGACTCATTAGACTCTAACACACGTTATTATTTGGTTTTTACAAGAAAAGTATTTATAACTTTAGTGCTCTCTATGCTTTTAGCTCATTTCACAATATTAAGCCAGACTGGATGGTTAACACACACTTATGTGTAGACTGCAGGGTTTAGGGATATATGGTCGTTTCTGTTTTTCAAATAACTGGCATCTGTTTAGATTGAATTCTCCAAAGATAGAGCATTTATGTGGCCAGTCCTTGTTTTTGTATCCAACCGAGAGCTTGAGTAAAGAGCCTTAAGCCTTGTGTTGTGGTATCCAGTCACTCGTCCAATGCATGCCACATAAAGATTTTCCCTTAATTTTTTTTTTATTTTTTTTTTATTTTTTAGTATGTCCCTCTCTAACAAGCAGGATCTAGGCATACTCAGTTTCTATTGAGTAATTCAGTTATAAAAGCATCTTATCCATAGTTGATAAGGTCACGTGTCTTACTCATTTATTATGCACAGATTTGAATTTGTATGATAAGGCTAAACAATTTCCTCAAACTAAATTACAAATATAATACTAAAAACCAAAATCAATTGTTTTCAAAAGTGAATTTAAGCATAACAACATAATAATGTACAGCATGAAAAATGGATGTTTTGAGATTTTCTAAAAAAAAATTATAAACAAATTGAATGTGTATTAAATGTTTTAAAAGTGTTTTTATGATATTAATATTAATGCAAAGATACAATATGTCCAATAACTGATATGGTATATATTGTGCTTCTTTATGTATAACCATGTTGCTTTTTTTTATTGCAGGGGGAGAGTGGGTGAAATTGGATGGTTTTGCAGTCGAGCCTTTCAATAGATCCTCTCCAGGTAGGCCCAATATTTTCCCAGCCTATATTTATGCACAACCATTTTATGAGGACTTTTTTCAAGCAGTTTCAAGATAAACATAAAAGAGTTATGAGAAAATAGTCATGAGAATACAATTTTATGGAATGCTAGTTCCACTTCAGACTACATGTTCTTAAAAATGTAGTTGTTTCTGTACATTAATGGCAAATGACAGATTTCAGACTTGCAGGCTTATGGAAAACATCTATGTTGCTACTCCTTTGGGAAAGTTTAAAGTTTGGACATGTCTGAATGCCAGAGAACTCCAATACACCAAGTTTCTGCAAAGACAGTGGCAGTTTGTCAACTGTGAATTTGTTAAATCAAAGCTTTTATTTATCTTCTTTATGAATCCACTGAGCCCATCGGAAGCCAAATTCTGAATACATGAGCCCTCTGAATAGAATAAGGAATCCCGAAGAGTGTTTTAGTTTCTTACAATCTCAAGAGAGTAAAAGAGATGAAAACACGTGAACAAATTACATGTGATCAATGGTCTAGCATACACTGGGGAAAAAGGGTTTTCTGTTGCAAGTAAAACTATAAGATTCCCTTTTGAAGGGGAACTCCATGTTGCATCCTCTAGAGGGTGCTAGGGGAAGGCCTCCAGCATGACCGGTGTCTGAGGGATGAATGAAAAAAAAAAGACAATGAATTTGACATTGGCAGGCCGCAGCCTATGACAAAAACAAAAGTGACTGCAGGCATAAAAGAGCACTTGCAGAATACGTCATCCACTTCTTTGTCTTCAAGTCTTATGTACGGAAGCACATGCATTTGACTCATGTGAGAGAAGGATGCGCTCTCTGTTTGCATTCATTGAACTACGAGTGTAGAGGTCTGTTCTCAAGTTCTTTGTCAGCATTTGCACGAGGGAGTTGAACAAGCTTAATGCGATGATTTCATGGCAGTTTCTTATCTTGCCTGATTCCTGAGGGGATTCTTGACGTTTTTTGGGTCTCACAGCAGCCGAGGCAGTTAATCAGACCAATCACGGGGATTGTAGGCTGGGCATGGAAGGAATCTGACAAGGAGTGCTTTCTCTTTAAGATTCCTTTTTAATTTATTTTTTATTTTACAGAATAGGAACTGTGTATAATGTGAGATATCGATTATAGTTCAAAACCTCTGATATCTACATTATTGATGAAGGAGGCTCCTGACTTGATGCAATAGCAAGTTTCTTTGTGTTGTTAAGCTCTCTTTCAAGCCTCCTCTGAGCCTCCTCATCCTCTCAGCCCAGGTTTATGTACTTAGGTGGAGCATGGTTTCTGCTCCTCTCGCCTAGACAGCTATTCTGAGCATTCTGCTCCCTAATATTTTTGTTTTGCAGTTATTTCAGGTTTTGCTCTGTGTGAGCCTCCCCGATCAGCTGTTCTTGAGCCTGGTAGCTTCCCTCCCTTTGAAGGTTGCTATTCTACAGAGTTCTGTGGCTGTTTTAGGTTTTCAGGGTCTTGTGGGCCTCCTTGATAGTCAAGCTCTTCACGTCAAGCTTTAGTTTACTCCCCTCACTTGAGGGTCTTTGTACTGAGTACGCTGATCCATATGCGTGAGTGATTGCACTCCCCTTGCTATAGAGGGTTGTTATGCTGAGTGCTTGATTCCTAGAGCTCTGCTTAGACAGTACTATTAATATGTAGGCTCTATCATAAGCCTCTCTAACTGTGTCTAGCATTGAGTGTAGTCAGGTCTCGTTATGATGAGACCTCCACTTTTTAGAACTTTCATTAGGCCTGAGTGTTGTTAGGCTACCTCTCATTTAAGAGTCATTCTGCTGAAGCCTCTGCTCTTCAGAGCTCCACCTTTGGCAGTAATATAGTATATAAGCTCTTTCTTTTGATCCTCACTAACTGCCTCTGGTGTTGTGTGTAGCTAAGTCTCCTCTTGGTTTAGAGAGTCATTATGCTTAGACCTCCAGTCTTCCAGTTCCATAATTTGGTGGGTGAGCTAGTCTATGATGTTGGCGAGCTTTGAGCCTGCCTGTAGAGCTTTGTAGCCCAGGTTCTGGCCAAAGCAATTTTGCTGGGAATGATGTGCCTTGAGTCTTTGACTTAGGGAATCCAGTTATTTGGGCACCCATCCATCAGTATGGCGGTGTTGGTATAATGTTCCCCTAGCACCCTCTCAAGGATGCAGCGTGGAGTTCCCTTTTGAAAGGGAATGTCTCAGGTTATGCATGTAACCATGGTTCCCTGATAATATGGAACGAGACATTGCGTCCCTGTGCCATGCTTCGGGCATTCCTGCCTGCATCCCCTTCAGGGAAGTCGTGGCCTAATGGTTAGAGAGTCGGACTCCCAATCGACTTAGGTGCCCTTGAGCAAGGCATCGAACCCCCAACTGCTCCCCGGGCGCCGCAGCATAAATGGCTGCCTACTGCTCCGGGTGTGTGTTCACTGTGTGTGTGTGTGCACTTTGGATGGGTTAAATGCAGAGCATTTGGGTCACCATACTTGGCTGAATGTCACTTCAGACAAATAAGTGGATGATGCATTCTGCAGGTGCTCATTTATGCCCATTATGCCCGCAGTCACTTTATTTGTTTACGTCATAGGCTGCCGCCTGCCGAGGTCATGTTGATTGTTTTTTTTTTTTTTTTTTTTTTTTTTTCGTGCTTCAGACACTGGTCACAGTGGAGGCATTCCCCAGCTCCCTCTGGAGGACACAGCATCTCGTTCCCTTTTATCAGGGAACCATGGTTCCATGCATAACCTGAGAGTATGTTTTAGTTTTACATGAAAATACTGTTTCTGTTTTGTTTGTTTTTTTTTACTTCAGAATTTTGCACTTCTGTCATAGATTTAGAATAGACAATACTGCAGAATTCTCTGTTTACTAATGTATAAAGTTATTTGAACACAGAAATAGTGATTGTGGTCACTTCATTAACATCTCCAGAAATGAAATTTTCCAACAATTTTTGGTTTTCCAACAATTTTATCCAGTTCATGTTTGTTCTTTGCTATTGTCATGATGTTACCATAGCATTGCTCTAATTTTTCTCTGGCTTTGCCTCTGGGTTAACAAAAGACAGATGACCACAGAGAGAGAATTCTTGGAGATAATTTGTAAAATCAGTGAATAAATCATGTATCCAAGACATGGACTTGGAAGACTGACACTGTAAAAACAATGAGGAAGAGTTAGAGAAGGGTGAGCTACTATGTTTCACCCCTGTTATAAGGCCAGTGATATGTGAGCCTGCCTCAGCTGTGTTGGCTGCACTATCTGAATGGGAAGTGGGAATTAGTGTCTGTTTTTGTGTACAAAGGAAAATGAGTTGCTGTTACTATCATTTCAGTTCATTTCGAGACCTGACACTTTTTATTAGATTAGGTGTATATAATTCTGGTAGAGTAAGTATTGAGTAAGTGGTGGCTGTGCAATCATAAGACATTCTTCAAGCGTGCACACAAGGCATGCTTTTAGTCAAAACCCTCACAAAAAGGCTGAGCCATAAAGGATATGAAACGCTTTATATGAGCCTATAAAGGATTGACTTCTTCCTTTTCTCCCTTTTGTTTTCATTCTTTAGTCCTCAAAATGACCTAACATTAACACTGCTTCATGAAGTTTTGAAAGATTTATTTGAACTGCTTTCAGGTCAGTTTTACAATGTATGTTCTTTTTTACTTTATTTAATTTTAATATGTGGATAATACTAAAAGGAGCCTGTCTAATAACACACAAAATAAAAGAACAAACATTTTACAGAACCTTAATTTTGATTATTTGTGGGTTACATTTAATAGACCAAACTTTCAATTTAACATTTGCCATTGATTTGTAAAATAAAATGTCATTATACATGTTTGAGCTGAGATTTTGATGAATTTACTGTACATTGTTTTGATCTGCGGGTGCTGTCCGCCTGTGGTGTTTGGAGTGCTTCAAAACTCTGTATCATTTTGAGAAGTAATTGGTTCAGAGTTTTAAAAAACTAACCTTGTCAGAACAACGTATATTTATATTAAAGTTAAAGGGTGGACAGTTTGTGTGCTATTAGTGTTAACTAGCAGAATTCTAAAAATAAAGCATTTTCAAACTACCTTTGAAAACGCCCTTTTTTAACTGTCACAATCAACCTTTAAATTACGCACAGACTCTTATGAGAAAGTCTGACTACAACCGAAAAGACAGATGGATGTAAAAAGAGGGGGACTGTTTTTAATTATCATTAGAGGGAGAGACAGAGAGATGCGTGTGAAGCAGTGTGTTGAAGGAAAGAGAAGAGGAAGACTGTCTGACTGTCTCATTCGCCTGCCAAGTCCCGTCAGTTTAGTGATTACAGTAAAGCAATAAGAGAGAGGAAGTGAGAGTGCACAAGACTGTAAACTGTGTGGCTCAGTAACTGTACTCACTTTAGCAAATCTCCATGTGTCTTTTTTTTTTTTATGTAAGTGATTGCAAGTGTAATGACATTTACAATTATAAAACCACTAGTGAAAATGTTACAGTTTCTTTTTATTATTTTTTTTATTTAATACAACTTTTTGGGTTTACAGATGTTGTAATATTTTGTTTGTTTTGTTTGTCATATTTTGTCATAACGTATATATTAAATAATGTTCAAATTAGATGTTGAATCACATAACACATTATTTGCTCTGTCTCTCTCTTCATTAGGCAGGATTGTGTCTATATCTTCATCACAGATTAACTCACAGCCCCCAACTCAGAGGACAGCACTAGGACAGCAGAGGGCCCCTCAGTCACCCTCAGGACCAGAACCCCCTCTTCCAGTAAGACGCCTCCCTCTGCGACCCCAAAACAAACACAGAGTGGACCTCAGCGAGCACCAAGCAGACCAGCGTAATGCTAAAAAGCACAAAATGGGTAAGCATAAAAGTCTGGATGTGTAAGGGCTAAAAGGAATATTGTTTGAGACATACATAGTGTATGCATTTGAATTCAGGTTAAAATATTTGTAAATAGACCTCAGATTGCATGTCTTCAGTATGTCCAATAGCAGGTAATGTGTAATGATACATGGCCGTATCTGGTATCCCCCCTCTGTTCGTAGCATCTGAGTCCGTCTATGTGGTATCACTGCAGGCACCCAGAGCCCAGGGGAGGAGTGCACCCATCACCATGGCTACCATGAATAAAAAAGTAACAACAGGTATATCACAGATCAAAAGTACTAACTAGAACTCCATATTCAGTATTTTAACTCCCTTTTTTATGCGTTTATGTTAGAGCCGGAGGTTGTGGATGACGTAGAGGACATCACAGTTAGAGTAGTATCTCCTCAGTCTGTCCTTATTACCTGGATTGATCCACTTGTCGAAAAGAAGAAGGAAATACCAGGAGGATCCAGGTAAAAATGAATTATATCATTTTTAAAATGGTGGGCCAATTGGTATGTTGGGTGCATTATATATTCTACTGTTCAGAAGGTTGGTAAGATGTATTTTGCTCACCAGGACTGCATTTATTTGATCAAAAATACAGTTAAAGAGTTTAGAAATATTAATTACGATTTAAAAGGAATGTTTTGTACATTTACATTTTATACGTTTTAAATTATAATTAATTCCCGTGATGGCAAACCTGGATTTTTTGCAGTCATTACTTCAATCAACAGTGTGATCATCATTCTAATTTGCATATTTGGTGCTCGATAAACATTACTTATAATTATCCATGTTAAAGCAGTTGATGAAAAGGACATTCAAAGAACAGCATTATTTGAAACAGACATCTTTTTTAATGAATGTATTATGAATGTCTTTACTGTGTCTGTGTCATTACTGTGAATGTGTCCTTTCTGAATAGAGACCCCAAAGTTTGAAACCATAGTATATATTGAGCTTTATAATTAATGTGTGTGCAGGTACTATACTGTGAAATACAGAGAGAAAGGAGAATCTGCTCGATGGGAATACAAGGACACCACTCAGAGACGTCTCATAATTGAAACGCTCTCTGCGGACAGCATGTACGAGTTTTCTATTTGTATCTCGCAAGGAGATCAGAAGGGAAAATGGAGTGCATCTGTGTTCCAGAGAACCCCTGAATCAGGTTTGTTTACACTCCCTGAACTTTAACCCAGATGTTTTGCTTAGTTTGCATTGCTGAGGAGATAAATCCAGATATTATTTGTTATTAAAGTGATATAATAACAAATACCAGATATAATTATCTGCAAACTAAAAGGGTCACTGTCAGATTGAACAACATACAGAATTAAAAGATTATGATAAAAAATTACATTAAAAAATTAATTAAGTTCTTTTTTTTATTTAACATGGTTTAAATCAAAATTTTTAAGTGAATTGAATTAGATTCTGCTCTTTTATTGCATGTCTGAAAATATACTAATGAAGCAAAGGATAAGCAAAAGGGTGTTTGTATTGTTCTGTACACCCATACAAATGCACAAATACTCAAAACAATCTTGCCTTAGTTTCTGAAACCATGTAAGCATGTTCTAACATCTCTGTTTACTCTCTATTTGATCGGTTTACTCTATTTTTGAATAATCAGAATGACTTCATTCCTATTGTTTCCATCTGAAAAATCTCAACGCAGAAAAAAATAAGTAAAGTTTAAGAGAATACACAGTGCTCCATATTGTTTGTAAAATCATTTGTTTGTCAGTCCTAGTTTGACTTTTACTCATCGTTGTCAATACAGCTCCTTCTGGCCCTCCAGAAAACTTTCAAGTAAAACCACTTAGAGGAAAAGGTACTGCTGTCACAGCAACCTGGGATCCGCCTGAGCAAACAAATGGCAGAATAAGAGGTAAGACCACGGGGTAGGTAGGCTGTCAGTTCAGTGAGATCCACATTAACCATAGGAATAAATATTTGTTTATTAAGTTATCACTCAACATTACTCTTGCCTTGTATCTGTTGTATCTGCATATTTAGCTGGAATAGGAGAAAGTATTTTAACACTGATAATATTTTATAAAGATATCTGTCAGTTCTTTCTATGGGTTTTGGAATTTGCCCTACATAAAGAACAGAAAACGACTTTGGCATTTGGAAATTAACACATCACTAATAGTTGACCGTATGTCTTCCCTGAAACCACAAAATTTGTATTTATTTATTATAGATTTATTGGTTCAATCTTGGGTATTTCCAGGGTTCATTGGAAAATATTCAGCTATGGGATCCACATTAAATTGAACGTACTGACTAATTTGACATCTACTTACAGAATACATCCTTTCCTATGCTCCTGCTATGAAACCCTTTGGTTCAAAGTCAGTTACATACCGTGGCACCACCACCTCTGCTACCATAGATGGACTTATGCCAGGTGACCGCTATATCTTCAAAATCCGTGGAGTCAATAGGAAGGGCCAAGGACCACAGACTAAAGCCGTCATTGTTGCAATGCCTGCATGTAAGTATTCCCAAAGATGTTTCCCCAATTTCCCCAAAGCAGCTTTAAAGAAACTTGGTTAAGAGTAGTATCTTATTTTTTGTCTCCAGCCAGCTCTACTCATTTAAGGAACACAGACAGCCACAAGGCAAGTCAAAGTGCCTCCAATACATCATCAAACAATGAATCAGACAATCAGGAGCCAGATGAGATGGAAGAGTCTGATACTCAGGCCACAACTCCAGCACCACCCACCAATAGACGAGGACGCCCTCTTTCTCAAACAAGGTCCTATCACAGCATCTTCTCCTCTGTGAGGGGTTCTGTCAGAAACGGAGGTTCTAGATCAAGGTCAAACTCCCATGTATCCTCCACTCATGCCAAAGATGGAGAGGGAAATACAAATGAGGAAAAGAAACCAACAGCCAGTCCAACAGAAGAGGAAATAAGAGCAAATGAGGCTATTGAGGACACAAAACCAGAGAGCCATAATAAAGCTTCACCACAAATAGAGGAACATTCAAAATACTCACCTGACACTAAAGAATCAAAACCCAATCAGTCTGAATCTGTCCATAAAACATCTGAGGGCAAACTTCCTTCTTGGACCCCTCGCACATCCTCAGTTGTTGATATTAGCAGATTAAGAAGGCCTAATTCTCGATCCAGACTGCGGAGTGAAGATTCTTCAGATTTGTTGCAAAACCAAGAGTCTGCAACTACAAGAAAGAACCTAACAGCAGTCTCCTATCCTGAGGGAAAGAGCTCGTACAACCTGATAAGTGTCACAGACAGGACACCTTCAGCGATCTCACCTCAGGAAACCATGTCTGGACCAGAGAAAAAATCAGAATCAGAATCATCCTCATCCATCTCTTCTTCTCCAACTTCCTCTTCCACCTCATCTTCTTCAGTATCTTCTCCTTCATCATCCTTACCATCATCATCATCAGGTACAAGAAGGATTTCCTCCACTTCAGGTCGAGTCACTAGTTCAGGATCTGGTGCCATGTACCCTAATGGAAGAAGAGTTGGAATTTCAACTAGAGCTCAGAGACTTCAAAGAGGAAAGCACAAACTTAATTCATCATCAACATCTGCTTCTTCACAGTCCACACTGCCAATGGGAACCAGGACAAAGAGTCACGATACAACAGAGGAGCATGACACCAACCACAAGAACATGGAGCTAGATGACACAAAGGGTGAACAACCAACTGAAGAACCCCCCCAAAAACATTCTGATACAACTGAAGAGGAACACCCAGAACAAAAGGGAAATTATAATAACAAAGAAGAGAAAATAAATAGTTATGGTTCCACTTCCCATTCTTCTTCAAATAATAACCCTTCTACCAAAGGAAGAAGTTCACCCCTTTCATTACCAAACCAAAATTCTAGGATAGTTACAGGGAGTCGCAGACTAGATGGGAGAATACCGTGGAGTAGGACTGCCTCATCTATAGGTGCAGGAAGGCCAATCATTACAGGTTTTCCTTCTCGTTCTACTGCTGTGAGCTCTCAAGACAATAAAACAAAAAATTCACCCACAGCATACCCTTCAAAGCATGAGGTTAATCCTGTCTCAAATAAACCTAGTGTGCTAAATAAAGAAGCAAATGTTGCAATAAGTTCCAACAATCCCAGTAATAATGAAGATGTAAAAATTAGCAATGATCATGAAGATGATTATCTTTATGAGGGAAGCAAAGAGACCTTGAACAGGCAAAGCAAAGATGCCAGCTCAAGTGCTGCACCTAAAACAACAACAACAACAACAACTGGGAGTGAACCTCACAGACCTGCCCAGAACTTTGAGAATGAAAGTGTGGATAGAGAACAAAGTAGAACCAGTACCAGTTCAAAGTCAGTTCCTTCAGTTGCCCAAAAAGTCCCTGTTTTGGCTTCTAATGGTCGGGTCCGCTCCCCTGTGGTGGCAAGCCGTCTGAAAGGTTCACGCCTCCCTAGTAGGGTGTATCCAGTACAACACAGAAGACTGGGCTCTGTTTCCACACCAAGCTCTTCATCATCTTCATCACACTCCTCTTCAGCATCAGCATCTTCCTCCTCTCAAAATAGTCCAGCAGAATCACCACTTATCTCAGAACGGCACACAGCTGACAGGAGTAATACTAATTTTAGGCTCACCCCAAGTTCAGTTTCTCGCTCTTTCCATGGGCTGTCTGCTGGTGAAAGCTCTAGTGGGAATTTATCTCCTGAGTCTCGAAATCCAGTGATGGGATCAAGGCTGCGGTCAATTTCAAAGGAAAACACTCTTGTCAATGGCTACAAACCTAGTCATGAAAAAGGCAAGCATTATGTTGTCTGCAAGGATGTGCATGCTGTACATAAAACAAATTTATTTTGAGCATAAGTATACTTTTACTCATTCCTCTAATTCAATGTTCAGGCAGAAACGGACGGCCAAATCTCACAGCTGCAAATGGCAAAGTATCCACAACATCTGATGAAAATTCGAAACCAAAAGGAGTCCGACATATCACAGGTCCTGATGGAACAAAATGGGTGTGTTTATTTGCAGTGTTAATTGTTGCTACGTTTGGCAAGCGCTGAATGTCCCTGAATCCATTAAGATGTTTTATATATGCTATTAGTTTATTTACTACTGTCCAACATAATTTATACCTTTTGTTTCTTGTTCTAATTTCTAAACTACATACCAGGTTTGTAGCACTGATATTGACCCTCTGGTTTCATCAATGACTTTCATTGTGTTAAACATAAATGATAGAATGTAAATTAGATCTGTAATGTACAAGATACTGTGATCCTACTGTCCATATCCAAGGCTTCTGTTACATCTGTTGTCTGGAAACATTAATAAATCAGACAGTACAGCAGTCCACACAGAATTATATTTAAAGGAAGCAAAGATGTGAACAGTTTTGTCTCTCTAGTCATGCATGCAAACTCCACAAGCAGGGACCTTAGGACACCTTTTCAAGCAAGACTGTTTGACTTTTGTCTCATTTTGTTTTGAAAGAAAGATTCTTCTTTAATAAAGTTTTATTGACTCTTTTAGATAATAGATCTGGATAAGGGTGTCCTGATGAATGAAAATGGAAGAGTCCTTCAGGATTCAAGGGGAAGACCCAGAAAAGTTGTCCTTGGGGAGGATGGCAAGACTATTTTTGGTGAGTGGCTTACAATTTTACCTTCATAGAAATAAGAAGCCTGTTTTAAACTGACTTTTATCTATGTTTGCTATATTAGATGACCAAGGCAGCCCACTGGTAAACCAGGAAGGATTAGCATTATTTGGTCATGGAAGAGAAAGTCAACCTGTGATTAATCCAAGTGACAAGTACCTTACTATAGGAGGAAAAACCATTGTGGGCTTGGACCGCCCTAAACCAAGGACTACAACCATGACTACAACAACCACTACAACCACAACTTCAACAACCACTACAACCACGACTACAACACCAGAACCTACAACAACAGAAATGGTAACAGAAACATTGGAGCAATCAACATTAGCTGCTGCGCCTACATGTCCACCTGGACTTTATTCTCGACTGGACAAGAATGGTTTCCCAATATTGGATGCCGATGGAATACTTAACTGCTACTCTGAAGGTGAGATGAACTCTTTGCAGCCATACTTAAAGGGTTAGTTCAACCTAGAATGAAATTTTGTCCATCTTCTACTCACCATTGAAGCATCCTAGATGTGTGTGACTTTTTTCTTTCAGAATAATCCACCGGAGTTATATTAAAAATTGTCCTTGCTCTCCTAAGCCTAGGGATAAGCGGGTTTTTGTTGTCAACAGTTCAGAAGACGTGAAATAAAGTATGCACATCTGTAATAAATCGTCCCTCACACGGCTCCGTGGCTTGAATAAATGCCCCCTGTAGTCCATGCGTTTTTGTAAGATAAATATCCAGATTTCAAACGTAATAAACACTTTTTTTTCTCACGTCTGCTAACTGTTGGGAACTGGAAAACATGCAGGTGGATGTCATAGTACGTCAGTGCTGCGTGGTTATTGGAAAGGCTTGGAAGAGCAAGGAATATTTTTTATATAACTCTGATTTGATTATTCTGAAAGAAGAAAGACTGATACACCTAGGATGCTTCAAGGGTGAGTAGAACATGGACAAATTTTAATTTTGGGGTGAACTAACCTTTCAACTCATTTGTGTTTTATACAAGATAATTAAATAATAGATATGGATTTGGTAATGTGCGTCAAAACAAAAATAATGGAAAAGATACTCTTAAGATCGGACAGAAATGTGTTTAGCCAAGTTTGTGACTTTAGCTGGCTCTTGTTGTATACTGAGTCTTGTTACAGGCATATAGTTAGTACCCACAAGACCTGATCTTCTGTAATTTAGAATCAGTATTCCAAGAATGATATTAGTTAGGATGTACACAGTAAACCTCAAAGGATATTCCCCGGTTATGCCTGGATAACCTATGTTATGCTTTGAATCTGCCTGTGAAAAGCGTGCTTTTTTGGAAAAACTGTAGAAAAATAATTTTCTTTTACTGCTGCATACTCTTAGCAATTCTAGCAATTGCCTCCTATCCTGACTTAATATGTGGAGAAAACTTGTCATATATTCCCCCCAAAAGTGTAAACACTTGGTGTGTTTGTTTGAGCATCCTGAGTAACACAACAGAGGAATATTGTCCCAACCAGTGCATCACTTTAGCAAGGGACTTTCTGTTTGTCTGACCAGTAAAATAATTCTTTCAAACTATCTTTGCACTTCTGTTTGGTGACGCTACTGGCAGAATTTGCCATCTGAATTACTGAAAAAAAATATCTGTCTTTCTATCTATCAATCTATCTATATGCAAAATGACAACATGTTAATGTACATTTATTAGTACCACTTGAGAAGAGGATTCCTCTGGTTTCCAGCTTCCCTAAGAAAACACAGTTCAGAGATGTGTTATGGTTATGGTCAGCATGGCATCTGATGATGTTGTTATTAATGAAGATAGTGTTGGCTAATTGCTTTGTTTATTGACTGCCAAGCTACAAGCAGATTGTATTTACATTTTGCTTTTTGCTTCACTGTGCAACTGGATGTTGGACTTTCTGACTGGAAGACCTCAGGCAGTACGGGTCGGCAACAACACATCCAGCACCATCACACTGAACACTGGGGCCCACCAAGGATGTGTGCTAAGCCCCATCCTCTTCACTCTGCTGAACATCACACAACTCCAACCTCTTCATTAAGTTGACACAACTGTAGTGGGTCTAATTAGCAACAGAGATGAGAAAACTACTGGACCGAGGTGAGCAACCTGGGCGGGTGGTGCAGTTACAACAATCTCTCTCTGAATGTGGAGAAGACAAAGGAGATTGTTGTTGTAGGAGAGTGCACACTCAACATGCTCCCTTGACCATCAATTGCTCACTCTCTCCCTTGACTGTGGAGAGAGTGAGCAGCACAAAGTTCCTGGGTGTGCACATCACAGAGGACCTTTCCTGGACTGACAACACCACAGCACTGGCCAAGAAAACACAGCAGCGTCTCTACTTCCTCCGCAAACTGAGAAGAGCTAGAGCCCCTGTTTCTCAATTTCAGGGGGACCAAAAACAATAATTTCAGTTTTAGCTTCATTAATTTGGAGAAAGTTATTTTTTTACCATGATGATACAGAAAAGGACCTGTCTATAAGATATGAAGTGAACCACTGTAAGGCGGTATCCTTGATACCAATAAAATGCTCTAAACGCCAAAGAAGTACATCATGATCAACTGAATCAAATGCAGCTGTAAGATCTAGTAGCATTAAAACAGCATTTTTTACCAGCATCAACTGCAAATAAAATATCATTAAATACCTTTAACAAAGTAGACTCTGTGCTATGATAAGCAGTGAAGCCAGATTGGAAAGGTTCCAATACATTTGCTGAATTTAAAAACAGGATCAATTTTGATTGCACAACCTTTTCTAGCAACTTTGACAAGAAAGACAGCTTAGAGACTGGGCGATAATTATTTAAAGAACCCTCATACAAAACCTGTTTCTTAAGCAAAGGTTGAACAACAGCATGCTTAAAACAATTTTGCACTAACCCATTATCCAAAGATGAATTTATCTGCTCACTACCACACTCAATTACCTCTTCAGTCAGTTTAAATAAAGAACTGCTTTCTGAGCTTTTTGTCAAGTTAATGAAACTGAATAAGCTATTTTGCACTATAGTCATTTTATCTGCACTGTTTGTTTAAATCACTGGTTTGCACTCTATCTGCCATGTGCATTTACTGCCTTTTTAAACTTTATTTAATTATTTATTTTTACATGCCCTTATTTGTAAATTTTATATTGAATCTGTATCTATCTGTACTTTTATGCTCTACTGTTAGTGTAATCTGTATGCACCAAGGGTGTGAGAGTAATGCAATTTAAATTCTCTGTATGTATGTATGTGCTGTACATGTGGAAGAATTGACAATAAAGCAGACTTTGACTTTGACTTTATAGGTTGCAAAGTCAAGAGTTGTATTCAGTGTGCACAAACTTGGAAGACCTTTCTGGAATAACAACTAGACTTTGGGCAAGAAAGAATAGTTTGGTCACTACCATAACAGAGCAATAGCATTAACTTTGAAAGCAATGTTAAATAAAGTAGCATGTACAGTGGACCGAAAAACATAACTGGCTCATTTTGGACACTTAAATCCCACTTAAAAGTCATTTCTTTACAATAAATGCCACTTCATTCATAATTTGTTGTATAACACAAAGGTGGTAATACATTTTTAAATGTGACATGATTGTCCAAACACTCATTGGGCCACAGTAAGATGGGAGTCAGCATCCTGTGAACTTTAATTCTTCCTGTTTTTGATTACTACTCTATCTTACAGGTGGGCTTTTTGAGGAGACTACCACAGCCCCAGTCCCACTTCCCACGACAACACTGGTTCCCACAACAGAGTCTCCTACAACAGACCCTCCAACTCCTGAGACACGGCCTTTTAACAACACCCCTACCTCTGAGTTTGATGTGGCTGGAAAGAAACGGTTCACAGGTAATACGTTTACTACATATTACAACAGTTAGTACTCTGGTATAAAATGCCATATTTCCTGTTCTTATTGGTTCCAAACTCAGTAATACCATGCAGAGATTGAATCTCTCAGGAAACACAACTGGCCGCTCACAGTTAATTTCTTTCCAATCACTAGTCAGTAGAGAGTTGAATGGTGAATGTGAAGGAAATTTATCTGGCCTACAAGTGTAGCTCATTCCCATGCTGATGCTTAAAAGCAGCAAATAAAATAGTGCATACAGCTGACCTTAGCTAGGATTTATATGCAAATACTTATTGTCCCTCGGTAGTTGAATGATCTTCCAAATTCCACCCAATCAGCTCGGTCAGAGTTCATAAAAATCTTCAAAAAAAAGAGACACATCTCTTCTGTAAGAACTTGAATCCCTAATTCTCAACCAATATGTTTAAAAATGCTCTAAAAGTGCTGGTTCCTTAAGCATAATCAGGTGTTTTTACACCTGGATCATGTTTGGATCGCCAAATATAAATATACCCAACACCGTTTAATTGGATTGTGATCCGATTACTGATTTTGACCACATTTGATTTAGATGTAAATACAAACATGTTTTGTTTATCCACATTCAGTTACACAAGTAATAAATGAGATTAGGCTGTAAATAAACATGTCACTTTGACAGAATGAGCCATTCAAGTCCTGTTTTGTAAGTTCTTTTAATTATGCTGCTCTTGCTGTGTGAAAAAGACAAAAGACACCACACTCTTGCGATTTCCTGACCTGATTCAAATTGTGGTACTGTTTTATTGTATTCTCGCCAAAGAGAACATTTTACCACCGTTTTACTTCCCATTTATTCACTTCTAGCCCCATTAACATCCTTTACTAGGGCATTTGAAAAGACATTTAGAAAGATCATTTTTGTATTGTGCAATCCAGTCACACTGAAAATGCATTGGAACGTAGATGTTAATGTACTATCTGGACACTATCTGGATATGACACAAATGGTAATGGCAGGTGTAAAAAGGTCCTATTTTTAGTATTTAACATTAATTAAAACTGTTAAATAAACAAATTTTATGGGATATGACCTCAAGGATAGTTGTGAAAAATTAAGGCATAAGAAGTTAGCATTACTAGTTAATGTATACACTGTATCATTCATGAGTTTGGGGTCTGTCAGATTATTATTATTATGTTTTTGAAAGAAAACTAATATTGTGTATATATTTGATCAAATATACAGTACAAACCATAATATATTATGAAATATCAATACAAATTATAATAACTACTGTCTATTTTACAATATAATTTATTATATGATGGTAAAGCTGAATTCTCAGCAGCCATTACAGTCTTTAGTGTCACATGATTCTTAAGAAATCATTCTAAAATGCTTATTTGGTGCTCATTTATTTTTATCAGTTCTGCTTAATATCTGCTAAATATTTGTATGGAAACTGATATTTTTCTCAGGATTCTTTGATCGAATAGCATTTATTTGAAATATACATATTTTGTAATATTAGAAAAATCTTTACTGTCACTTTTGATCAATTTATTGCATCATTGCTGAATAAAACTATGAATTGCTTTCAAATAAAAAAGCTTGCTGACTCCAAACTTCTGAATAGTAGTATTGTAGTAGTAGAATTGTAAATTGAGAGCAATTGGGGGAATAAGAGGAAGAGAAAAAAAGATGTCTTTACCTTTAGACTCTCTTTTTTGGATCATCTAAGTTTACTTTCTACTACTAGAGGTCTCTCTCCTATGGCCAGAGTGTAACTAACCTTGTCAACCCTCAGGGCCATGTTTAATAACACATAGCATGTGTTGGTTGAGGTTATTTTAGAGTCCACTGACTTTACAGGCTCCGAGAACTCAGGTTCTTTCATGTGGGCAACTTTTGTTGGAAATATTTAAGAATGCCTGAGTGAAAGTTTTTAGACTCGGCTCTATAAATTACGGCTGAATGTCTGTGGGTTTGGGCTTCCTTCCTGAATTCTTCAAGACTCAGTATTTTTGTTAGGATAAAGGTGTGTGCCTTAAAAAAATATTTTGATTTGTGATTACTATTAAGATCCATTCCAACCAATTCACAAATAGTGCAATTGTATTCCACTTAGCAGTGGATTAGTGTCATGATGTGACCCCTTGCAACCTGATACCTGACTCTAGTCAAACTTTTTCAGGTTCAGCATGAATTTGTTTACTAAGAATGACTTGACTATAACAGCTTTTGAACATTAAGTTCAGCAGACTCCATCTTTCTGAGCTTAAATCCCCACAGGCTGCACCTAGCTATGGAACATTGTTTCAGATTCAGTTTGCATGCAGAGACTGTGCCAGAGGAGCTTCAGAAATGGTTATAGGAGCTTTGCTTAGTGAGCTGGCAAATTTAGTTTTGCCCCTCATTGACTTTTACAATACTGCACTTGCAGTAGAGAAATTCAGATTACTATAGTTATAAGTGTCTGCTAAACTCATCTACCGCAGCTCTGCACATGTCCAGCCTGGTGTCCAATAGAGGCATGTGACAAAAGTTTAATGGACTTGGAGACCCAGCATTTCTACTTTCTTTGCTGTCTCTTTTTCTTTACCTTCTTTTCTAAGTTTTGTATATTTTGGGTACATAAGCTTTTAATCTACAGACAAACTGATTTCACACTACAGTAGTAATACACTGTTAATAATTATGCTATTCATTTAACAAGCTAATTTTAAACTTATAAACGTCATACAATAAAATAAAGAATGAATGGCCAAACATCTTTACACATGAAACATAGAAAAGTTACAAATAAAATAAATAAAAAAAAACAAATATTTTTAAAAGATTCTGTTTTATTGGTTTGTAAGGCCGCTTTTAAAATGTCTATTTATCAGTTTCAAATATTGATGTTGGTGTGAAATATTAACATGGGATTAAATTACTAATTTGAATAATGAATAGTCATATGTAATTAATCTGAAACGTATACTTGATTGATAACCCTATACCTGCTGAAAATCTGTGGTTAACAGTGCATCAAGTGTCGAGTCTCGGGAATCACTGATTAAGTTACTTGTTGCATTTCTTGAATGCATATCTTATGACAAAACAAGAGTCATAGGGTTTTATTTCTTTTTTTTTTTTTTTTTTTTTATTAGCCAGCAATCCAAGAGCACCTACTGTTTCGTGGCTCCTCTAACGTGCTTGTCTTGGCAAAAATGTGACATCAACTGCTCTAGCTAGATACATAGGAAAACAGCTGAAGAATTAGAAAAATATTATGAGCCAACTCTTCATTGTTTTATGTGGGAGGCCCTCAGTGGTCCATAGGTTGGTGATTGTAATGCATTTATACTGCAGTATTAGAAAATGGCTATGCCCAGCAGAGCTATGTGAGGAAATAGAGATAACAGAACTATTTAGACCACTAGAGCCAGAAGCTCCGCTTAGCTTTTTAAATACAAAGTATGATTATTGAAAGAACTGAGGAACTAAGCTGTGGCTGTATAGAAATACCACATGTTCCAGGCTGTGGCCACAAGATTTGGCCTCATAATCCTGATATTTGTACTGATGGGAACAAGAGGAGGTGCTTAAAGCCATAGTTAAATTGAGTTGAGGAAGCTGTCATTCATTAAAATGATGGAGCAAGCGGAGCTTGGCTATGATTGTGAAGCACTTAAAAGAAGTCAACATCACGAGGTCCAGCTCCACCAAAACAAGCATCATACCTATAAAAATCAGCTCGAGGAACATAGAAAACACAACTCTTTGGTAAAATGTCTCATCCTCAATTGCACAGAGAGATAAATCCTGACACTCCATACTTTGGGCTGCACAACAGGCACAAACTTACACATATGCGAGACATTAATACAGCAAACATGTCAAGAAAGTAGCCCTGAAAAAATGAAGTGAGCTAAATGTGCTGAAATCAGCTGAGAGCTGCTTCCTTCTGGCTCAAACATCAGAGATTTCCTTAAATATTTATGGCTTTCATATGCTAGGGTGTTCCCTGCTCTCCAGTCTGCCAACAGATCCACTGTATTTCAAACCATTTCTTTTGTGTTTGATCCCACCTTGGCGTACAACTCGTAGGTGTGAATTCCGTAGCTGTGCATATACAAAGTGTACAGAAGTTGTGTCTTGACACTTCTTCGTATGCATAATCCAGTTTTTCTCTCCATTAGTGGTTTTCTTTTCACACATTGTATTGTAGCTTTTGGTTTATCGCCCATATCGAATGCAGCTTGTATGTGTATGTGAGTCTCAGTCAGTCTCGGCAGAACCACATGCACAGAAGTGTGTTTTTTGTTCTGTACCAGGGTCAACATCACATGGAGCTCTTGATTAGCTCCAGGTGTTAATCTTGTGGCCCAATCAGACAGGGGGTTCTGGAAGTGTTCACAGCTGTGGATCCAGCTGGTACTGTGTGGGATGACAGAAATAACACAAATTTCATTGAGCCAACAGGAAAAAGTCTATAGCAAAATATCAACAATGGTAGCTTTTATTGTCTGCAACCACAAGCAAGAGTAAATGTGATACCATTTTAAACTATACAACAATCTAATCCAAACAACAGATTACAGAAATGTAATGCTTACCAAACGATACTTTGAGTGCACTATATTAAAATAGAAATGGATATCACAATATTTCACGATATTGCTGTTTTTTATCAAATAAATGCAGCCTTGGTGAACATAGGAGACTTCTTTCAAAAATATTAAAAAAAAACTTTTTAAAAAAATATTTTTTTTACCTAATTAATACAGTCCAAAGTCTGAGATTAAAAACAAAACTTGTTTTATATATACCTAAAACCTACATTTTAGTTTTTATGATTTTTAATGAAAAAAAATAGCTATTATGCAAAATAAAGAATAAATATGTAAGATTCTGCACTATTTATTTTTGATCATGTGACTTTTTACAGATGATCAGATTATCAGGTTTCACACAAATTTGTGAAATATACAATCAGCTCTAGTGTTGTTGCCATTAAATAAATCGGGGGATAAACCAAATACTATAAGGCATTATGAAAATCATGTTTTTTTTATTTATTATTATTTACATCTTTTGCCTTTCTCTTCTTTTCCTGCTTTCAGCTCCGTATGTAAACTACATCCGCAAGGACCCTGGAGCTCCCTGCTCCCTGACTGAGGCTCTGGAATACCTTCAAGTGGATGTCTTAGCAGACTTGATGGAGAAGGACCAACAATCAATCAATCAAAAGCAGCCACCCAAAAACAAGCCCCATAATGTCACTGTAGTTGCCATGGAGGGCTGTCACTCCTTTGTGATTTTGGACTGGGCACTTCCACTGAAAGATGACATGGTGTCTGGTGAGTGTGTGTAGCAGTTTAAAGAAGTTTTTTTGTAGAAATTTCTGTAAGTCTGTAAGTTTCACCACATTGTTTAATAGATGTAAAATACAAATATCTAAAATAAATTAAATTTTTATTGCTATGCAATTAGCCAGTTAACCGCATGCTTTCCTTGTTTGGTAATAGCATGATATTAAAGAAATAGTTAATCAAACAATGAAAATTCTGTTTTTATTTACTCACCCTCGAGTCATTCCAAACCATTCATGATTTTTTTTTTTATTCTGTGGAAAATAAAAGAAGATATTTTGAGAAATGTTTTTTTTATATGTTGGAAGTCAGTGGTCACTGAAACAGTTTAGTCGCCAACATTCGTCAAAGCATCTTGTTTTATATTCCACAGAAGAAAGAAATGCATACAGCTTTAGAACAAAATGAGGATGAGTAAATCACAACAGATATATCCCTTTAATTGTGCAGGCATACAGCACTGACATTTGTGAATTGACATTCCATAATACACCTCATATTAATAGAAAGTGCTGTTTACTGTAAAAACAATAGAGATGCTTAATTTTAATTATGCTATGTTTTAGCTTGTTTCGTAATTTTGTTTGTATGGTTTGTAAATTAGTTGAAGGATTGTGCGCTGAAATACCACATTCTGATGTAAACTAAGTAAATTTGTAAAGGTGTAGTATGCTGAACTGCTGAACACAAAGATATATATAAAACACTTCTCTAACATATTGACCCTGACAGTTTCATCCTGATTCACACAAACTGGGAGGCAATCCCCATAGCCACTGTTAGTGTCATGATAAGATGTGTGCAGAGGTTTAAATGTAGGCGATTCTCTGACAACTGACAACCAATAAAGTTGCCTTAGATGAATGGTGCAACTTTTCCAACACATGAAAAATAAATTCCACATGCTCTTGAATAAAAGTTTACAAGACAATCTCATATTACTGTATGGGTTTCATAATGATTTTTGCATTACTAGATCTAACTTACTATTTTTTTTGTTATTAAGTTATAGATTACTACTACTAAAGCTTTATTTTTTACCAATAATATATTTAAAAATTCAATATATGTATTTATTAGTGTGTATACTGTGTTGAAAATTCAGCCTTGCCATCACAGGAAAGAATTACATATTAGAATTTATTAAATAATATATTAAAACGGAAAAAAGTTTTTTTTTTTTTCAATTGTAATGTTTTTTCAAAGTATTATTATTATTGTTTTGTGAGGAGACCTTTTAAATCATTGCAAAAACTTACCGACCCCAAACTTTTGAATAGTATTGAATGTGAAGTTAGCAACTGGTGCATGGTTATTAACAGCTGAAATTACTTGCAGAACCTTGTTTCTTTAATAATCTCCTTTAATATAATAATAATAATATAATGTACATATTTTTTCTCCACTCTACTTCACTCCTTTTTCAGTCATCCTCCCTTCTTTCATAAAGCTCCACTGCTGCACTGCCTCTCTCTTTCATATTAAATGATGAAAAATACATGCATGTGCTTTATATACATCCTGATGTCTTGGCAGCCATTTAGTCCTTCCATGGCATAATAAGGAACTAGGATTATATTGAGGAATCCTTTCTCAGACATGACCAATACGTGCTTATGTATTTCAATGTGTTTGAACCTCTCACATTTAGAGTATGCTTTAATTGTTTGCCCTCTTTTTTATAGGCTATATGGTACACAGTGCATCCTATGACGATGTCCTAAATAACAGATGGTCAACCAGATCCTCAAGTGGAACCCACCTTCCTGTTGAAAATCTCAAGCCCAATTCCAGGTGTGATGATGTAACAGGATTCATGCACAGATACAAACATATCCTAATTTACAAGCTTTTGCATGTTTGTGCTTGCACATTGAAGCATTAATGCCATTTACAAAAAAATATATATATATATTTATTATTTTATTTTTATTATTTTATTTTTACTTTTTTATTATTTATTTATATAGCTTTCTTTCTTTCTTTCTTTCTTTCAAAGTATGGTGAAATGTAAAAAAAAAAAAAAAAAAAAAAAAAAAAAAAAGATTCATTGGTCAAAATTGACAGTGAAGATATTTATATTTTCCACTTTTTTCTAAAAAGATTTGTTTTGTACTTTCTATTCAGTAAAGAATGCTAAAAATAACCAGTTTCTTGAATGCTGCTTCTGTTGTACAGTAACACTGTAAACCTCTACCAACACATTTTTGCAGCAGTAAATATTATAAAGTAAGTGTTTATGGTATGTGAAGACATGTCTGCCTACCAGACCCATCTAAATACTTTCTTCACTAAGCATTGGTGCTTTACAGCAGGCAGGATCTGTCCCACAGAGCTGGAACGCACATCATTCAGAAAGTTTTACACATCCCTTACTCATTTTTATTTATTAAATATTTTTACTCTTTCAGTTATAATTTCACTCTCAGAACATATAAAGCTTTAAAATGCAAACCCAAACACACAGAGATTTCGTCTGGACCTGCACACGGGTTACTTACACATGCATAAACACATGCAGCTGTGTGAAACGTCCCAGGTTTGACTGACATTTTCTTTTTTGTACATCTTCCCAGACAGGCAGATGCACTCTCTCGATCAATGCCATGAGAAAACAGATGAATTCATATGCTCTCATTAGAGATGTCTGGTTCATAAGTGTGGAATGTGAGGATGAAGTTGTTTTTATTGTCCTCTGGGATTCATTTAGAAGCCTCTATTATTAGAGCCTCTCAGCCGAACTCACTGAATGACAACTTGAAGTGTTGATAAGTTTTATGAATGATTTATAATAGGTTTTAGAAATAGGTAAATAGTCTAGACTTTGGAAAATAACAGCTCCTTCTTAGTCAAAGTAACAATGACAAACCACTTGGATGCCACATCGAGACTGGAGCTTGCATCAATTCCTCAAAGAATTATGGTCAGAAGAACAAGGAATAATAAGACACACATGTGGATACGCATATACTTAATAATTTATGGTTGCACATGGACACACAAACAGTAACACACACATCCTCGTTGAAATATGACAGGCCCCCTCCCCAGTCTTCCTCTGGCGGTCTGACTGTGATTGTCCATTTTCTCTTTATTTTGGTCAGAGTTTCCACACGGCTGTGCTAATTTGATCCAGCAGTGTGGATTTTATGTCATTAAACGGGTCCTGAGTTAAACCAAGTGAAGCATGAGCTTACTGAACAGCCTCTTACTGGCAGAACAGAAGGCTGTGAGTGCTGTTAGTGCTGCCCTTTGAACTTAATCACACTTCTCTGTTTTGATTTCATTACTTGTCTAATTTATACTCTAAGGTAAATGATGTGCCAGAGTCAATGCAGAATAAGTGTTGTGGTCTGGTATTTGTCACAAAGACATTTTGTCTGATTGGAAATGCCATGTTGATGTGTTTTTCTCTTGCTCAAACTCTAACATGCAGTCTCTTCCTGTCATTACACTTTGTTAGGCTTCTCTTTTGCCAGAGGCTCACTCTTCTAACTTTCTCTCATGCATGTTTTAGTTAATAAACAATTTATAAATAATACTATATTAGTTTCCCTTTTATTTCTATTATTTTAAACACACATTATTCCCCTTTATTTATACACTTGTTCAATTATTCTTCTAATTTTTCCTATCCTATTTTAATAATAATTTAAAAAAAAATCTTACTGTTACTTACAGTTATCCATAAAATTACTGGATAATACCTGGCAGAAAATTACCAATACATTTTCTGTTATGATCTTGTTTTACAGTGATTTTATTTCCTATACTTTTTTCTTTTATTTTCCTACACACTTTCCTTTTTCTTTCTTTTCATTTGTTTTCATTTTCTTTCCCTTTCTTTCCACTTTTTTGCCTTTCTCTCATCAATCCTATATATCTGTGTCATTCGATCTTTGTTTAGTGATCGGTGTTCACAGTTGAGTTTTATATGTAGATGACGTGCTTTTGTAAAAAAATAGATAGAAAACCATGATTTAAATATGACAGATTTAATACATACACGCTTTCATTCTTTTTCTCAGGTATTACTTCAAAGTTCAAGCCAAGAATATTTTTGGATTGGGGCCATTCAGTGAAACTTTAACGTATGTCACAGAGTCAGGTGAGCCTTGTGTCCGAACCCACAAAAAAGTTTTTTGGATTCAATTTTTTTTTATAAATAACATAGAATTTCTTCTTTTTTCTTTTATCTAGATGACCCCCTGCTCATAGAGAGACCCCCAGGTAATAGTTACAGCATTTTTTGCACAAACAAGAAAAAAAACAGCATGTCTAAACCTTTTCAGAAGGATCATTGTTAGCTTTTTCAAGATATTTTTCCAACAGTCATGCTCTGACATAAAAAATATGTGTAACTGACATTTATTTCCTTTCTAGGTGGCGAGCCCATCTGGGTCCCATTCTCATTCAGGTATAACCCCGCCCACAGTTCCTGTAAAGGAAGTCAGTTTGTCAAGCGCACCTGGTATAGGAAGTTTGTTGGTGTCGTCCTCTGCAACTCCCTGCGCTATAAAATCTTCATGGGAGATGGACTGAGAGGTGCAGCCCTTTCTTTTTACCAACATAAGGCATTTAAAACTTTAATCTAATGATTAGTGTGTCTGACTCTGTAATATGAAGCGCCCTGTTTTTAGAGTGCTGGCCTAAAAGCCTTGGCACTATCCGATCCAAACCACAGTTTCCCTCAGCTATACACAAGGCGCTGTCTGAGGTTTGGGTCCTGAGGGATACTCAATCTATGACTGTTTTCCATTTCAGAAACATTCTACAGCATTGCTGATACTTTTGGCCATGGAGAGGACCACTGCCAATTTGTGGACTCATATCTAGATGGAAGGACAGGACCACACAATCTCTCCCCGAACTTACCCACAGCTCAAGGTATGACACATATAAGCATGCTCTGTAGTTTGTCTTCACTTCAAGCTTCAAATCATCATGTCGTGTGCGTGTTTACTTACTGCTGCCTAAGAGGGTGATCAGCCAGCACTGTAACATGACACCGTTTGTGGATTTCAGGATATTATCGGTCATACAGACAAGAGCCAGTGAATTTCGGGGCCATCGGCAGGCGCACACCACATCCTTTCGTTGGCTGGTATGAATGTGGAGTTCCAATCCCTGGAAAGTGGTAACGGGGGAAACTCCAAGAGGACAATTTCACAGGCAATCACATTCCACGTGTTCTGTCCCTATGTCTCTTAGCCACAATGGCAACCAAACCTAAATCACATAGCAACTGCTTCTGACGGAAGGAATATAGTACTTTGAGTAACACTAATATTTCTACATATTTGATATCAAGCACTTTTTAAAAAAAAGAATTCACTCTGTATATAAGGAAATTGCAGCATGTGTATTTGAGTTTATTAACAATGTTTTTTTTTTCATGTGTTGCGTTCCACCTGGAATATTTATCTTGCATTTACTTCAAAGATTATCAAAAATTATCAAAAGCACAACGTCAAATGACTTCGTAATGTCTGGAAAGATGACTTTTGCAATGATGTAACAAATTGTGAGTGATATTTGCTGTTTATGTAACTTTTGGGTCACTCTCTTTTTTAACAAAGGTTGGCATGAAAGTATTGCCCATATTAGGGCAGATTGAAAATGTATATATATTTTTATTTGCTCAGGAACGGTTAAAATTTGATTAAAGGTGCTATGGAGAAAACCTTTTTATCTCCCACTGATGCATAATGAGGTATATAATCTAAAATAATTGTATATTATATATTATAGTTTTAATTCTATTTTCTATTAATTATATTGATCAGCATCCTACTAATCACTTTTGTGAACTTTAAAGACCCACACTGCAAAGTTTCTAGAAAAATACAAAGAGTACATTAAATTATGTACTGTACAGTGTATTAACAATACAAACAACAAGAATTAAAGTCAGGGAAATATTACAGTCACCATCTCAATTAATATTTTGGTATCCACCACGTTGTCAAGAATGGTTGAATGTTTTCTGATTGGAATGTATGTGTTTGTGGTCATGCTGCTGTGGTGGGCTTTCCACATAATAATAGGTGGTAATAACTGATCCTCCTATTCTAAATACATTTCAAACGAGGTGTTTTAGCAATAACGCTTTATTCTGACACATTTAAAGAGCCTATAACTTCTAAAATTACAAATGCATAGAAAGCACTTTCCTCCTACATTCCATGCCCTATATTTGATTGTGCTTTATATCTTTGACTTTCTAATTTATTATTCCCATCTTTTGTACAAGAAGACTGAATGCTTTCCCATCATTTAAAATAAACAATACTTATGTCGTGCCAGCTCAATTACTGGCATCCAGTCACATATTCTGGCATTGTTAGAAAGGTCTGTCATCATTTGGCCTGCCTGCTATAATGAGTCTCACTCTGGCATCAGCTGGATTCAATTTAAGAAAGAAAAAGCAAGGTTTCTTATCTGTGAGTACAGCAGTTCCTTATCAAGTATGACTCACAGATTTTTTTTATTTGGCATCCGGTCACACTCTAAGTTATATTAGAACATCATATGTCCATTTTAAGAGTAAACTTGCCTGGCTTGCCCTCAACTTGCCCTTAACTTGCCCTAATTAAATCAACAAATATCTGTAAAACTCATATCAAAGAGGAAAAAAAAGAATCTAAAACTTTTGGCTATTTACAAGAAAATCAAAATGTATCAATTCATCTTCTGTGAAAGGGAACAGTCTTTAGATATAATGAGTCTGATGTGGGCTGCTAGATCGGACAAACACATGGGGGTGAAATGCTCGTTTTCACTCAATATCCTGTTAATCTTGAGTACCTATAGAGTAGTACTGCATCTTTCATAACTCCAAAAAGTCTTTAGTTTTATTACATTTATAAGAGAAAGATAGTCTGTACCGATTTTTCCCGGAAAAACACGAGCGCCTGGAGGCGTGACGTGTGGGCGGAGCTAAAGAATCAGGAGCGCAAGTAAGCTTTTGTAGGATTTTTTTTTTTAAGTTGTACATGTGGTAAGTGCAGTTTGATGACAACATCGCATGTTGTTTACTTGATGTGCTTACGTGCCGATAGCTAAGTTAACAACACAGAGATATTTGAAGCAGTTTTACTCACCGCCTGCGGTTCCAACACACGATCGTGACCCTTTTTCATTGGGATTGCATTATCCTTAAGAAATAAACGATGTGCAAATCTGATGTCAAACTGGGCCTTGTTTGTAAAACAAGCATCTTCGAAATGCAGGGAACAAACAAAAACACTTGCACAACTCCGTTGATGCTCTGTAAAAGTAAACTCCATCCACTGGTCCCTTAATGCTGTTTTTTTTTTTTTTTTTTTTTTGGTAATCTGTGCAGGGTTGTCTTGACCTGGCAACCAAAAACACACTTCTTTTGTGACATTTCGGTCTCTCCCTCTGATCAGTGAATGTCTCTGCTCTGCTATACGGGAGCGCTCGCTCTTCCGGCAGAAGTGCCCTTAGGACCCAAATAAGGAAATTCCGCTCCATCTAACGTCACACAGACCCATACTCGAAAAAAACTTTCTGAAACTTGTGACAAACCGGAAGGAGTAAATAACCCTTTTGAACATACAAAATTATAATTTTTTAATAATTTTTTTCACTTAATTTTTGAAACTTTGTCCATGTTTAGCTTGGGAATCCAACTCTTTAACAGTGTAAAAAACTCAGTATGCATGAAATAGCATTTCACCCCCCCTTTAAAAGAGGAAGCAGGTGAGAAAGAGACTGTTTTCCACAAAAACGCTTTTTGATTTTCATACAGAGTGGCGTGCAACGAAACAATATCTTGTGGTAAATATATTTACAAACATAAGATGTTGTTTTGGAGAACATGAATGAGCTGTCAGTGAACTTGTCTTCACAACAGCCAGACAACATTGCCACATGGGAACCATAATCAAATATCTAAGGTTTCAAGCTGTTTACTTCAGTCCAGTGATGACTTTCAACTAAGCAGAAAAGATAGCACGTCACACACTTCATTTGCATTTTTCCAAACAATAATGGAATCAGAGCGACCCATAAGGTAAAATTAAACATTTCAAGGACCAAAATTGGCAGTAGAGTAAAGTTCATAATTTTACTGCTGGCAGCTTCTACTGGGCAACATGTCAGAATGACCAGATCTGTGTGCTATTATTTATATTTTTGGTATTTTAAGACTAATCTGTTGCATAGAACTAGGTTATGAAAGGACAGGTGACCATGCGTCCTCTTTTTCCTGGACACATCTTGGCCAGGATTTCTAATTTGGTTATAGGTGTTTTCGGTTTGAAGTGGTGCTGCACAGTCCGATCGATCAGTGTTCAAAGTACCACGAGAGCTATAGAGAGCAGATGCTCTGCATGCTGTCCAATCACTCTCATGGTAGTTTGTTGTCAAACTGGATTGATCTGTAGCGCCGCTTCAAGCAGAATACACCTTTTGGCTTTGTTTTCTATTGGTTTCATACTTTTTCAGTAAAGACTAAAAAGAATTGTGAACAATAGGATAGCATGCAGGCATTGGACATAATCGACCACTCATGACATGCGAGAAGGTGGGATCTACAGAGAATGTCCAACCAATGCAAGTTTTAGACATTTTTGGCAATTTAGAAATCCCAGCCGGGACATGTCCAGGAAAAGAGGATTTATGGTCACCCTAATAAAATTGTATTTGCTTATCAAGGACTAATTTTGCTCAGTAATTTTCCATTAAACATGTAGTGTTTTGGAAAAGCTTTGACAAAACTGAAGGTCTGCTGAATGATGCTATACTGGGAATTAAAGCATTAAAAAGCCATTATCATTTAATTTTGTGAAGAACCACACATGTGAGGCATCAAGCTCTGTTAAATAATTCCATTAATGGCTGCACACGTAGTGTTCCCTCCTTTGTTTTGGCCAGATGATTTTGTAAACCCAAATGCCTGTAGGCAAAACCAAGGAAGTTGGCCAAGCAATTACAACTGCCTTGTTCATTTTCAACAGTGCTGAAGATTTACAATGTGCTTGTGAATCCGGATTTTCTCTTTTTGTCTTTTGGGTGTTGTATCAGTCGTTTTTTTTACATTTTTATATTTTTTATTTTTTGGTGATTTTCATCAGATGAGACCGAGTTCTCTTATTTGAGAATATGGGACATGATTACCTAAAACTTTGGATAACAGTATAGTTGTTCAAATTGAAGTAAAGCAGGATCTAAACTGTTTTCACATGCTATTTGTGCATCTCTTTTCAAAGTAGGTCATGCGCTACTTGGGCTGGAAAATGTTACCACTCATACTAAAAGGATTAAATCATCGAAAGAAAGTCAGGACAGAGAGAGCAAAGAAAGAGGGTGAGAGAGTGATTAACCTGCTGAAAAAATGCCACAATGCTTAATATTATCCACCATAGCTGCATGTTTATTGGTTACTGATTTGTGTTGGACACTAATATTTCTCAAATACACAATTCCCTCCTGGGAATTCATTCATTATTACAGAATTCCATAAAATAAATATACTATAACATAAGAAGTACATTAATCGCAGAGCAGTATTCATTTATTCGCACAAAAAAAAAAAAGAAAAAAGAAAACTGAGGTAAAGGTCTACTTAATACATTTGGCATGGAGTCACATCTTACTTGTGTTCTGTTCTGATAAGTGCATCATTTTTGCCTCTTCGTGCCTGTGCTTCTTTAGCCGGTGCCAGACTCGAGCAGACTGTGCTGAGGGCCAGTATGAGTTTTATGTCCATTTTATGAAGTCCAGAACATGACAGAATGACTATAATAGTTCTTTACAGTGACAGTCAATAAGGCTTCTACATTACTGGGATCATGTCCCCATAACAAACTCATTGACAGCTATATAGAAGAAGGAATCTGGCTTTCTGTCAGTCTCACGCAAGTTTGACCAGGACAGATAAGTCATTTATATCCAAGCTCTGGTGTTTCTCTAGACCCTGGAAGTTTAATATGTACCCTGTGTACTTTTAACATAGATTTACATAGACTGAGTTTCACTGCCAAACTGGCAGAGTTTAATACGATTGATTATTTAAAATTAATCTCTGTAATGCCATGTTTGGCACACAATTTAGTCATGCGTAAAACTCCTGCACTTCATGAAAGGTACTGGCCTCTCTGTGGTGAAGGGCAAAAGGCCCACCGCTGTTAAATCATTTAAAAAGCAGTCAAAGGTTGTGCTGGTGTGCATTAAGTGTTTTGTGCACCGTTAAGACACACAAGAGAGTGTGTATGGCTGTAAATTAAAGCACTGTTGACAACACAGTTTGGCACTAGCTTAGAAAAGTCCATTACATCACAAGCACACAGAGACACCTTAAACTATATAGAGTACAAAGCTTTAAGATTGAAGCATAAGATGAACATAAAGGAAATGGTGCACAATACATCCAAGCTTTAAGAAAGTCTGATAACATCGGTCACAAGCTCTTAAGAACAGATACATATCTAACCGGATCTAGCATTAATGCATTGCAGATATTGCATATTTTTGTCTGTTAAATGTCCATTAATTTTCGTAAGGCCCTTTCTAAGCACATTCCAATTTATCATTAAAAGGGTTTCTGGTGAACCAGTGTTGTTATTGTTGACTAAAACTATTCAAAACATTTTTTTCGGTAACTGAAATCCCAGAAAATAAATACATAAAATAAATTAAAATTTAAACATTAGATAAAAAAGCTAAAATAAAAAGATTAAAAAATAAATAAGAAAACATACTGCATAAGCTACTAAAGTACCAACCTTACTAAAACTATAATATATATATATATGTATCAAAATATAACAAAATTACTGAAATAAATAATAAAAATTGAATTGAGTGAATTAATATTTGGAATATGAAAATATTAAAATAAAATGAATTTAATTTAAAAAAAAATGAAGACTATAATAGTAATGAAATAATACTGAAATAACATAATCATACATCTAAAATAATAAATCTCTTTAACTGCTGTTAATTAATCATAATGTTCACAGTGTTTCCATTTTACCTTGTTTTTTGTAATCTGCATCACAATCTCCAACAATCAAAGGAAAATCACTCGGAGGTTTTTCATCTCCTAGAATACCTGAGACATAATGTAATATGTTTCTGGAGATCTTGGTGGTTACTCCCTCTTGCATTGCAGTTATTTCCCAGTTTTTTATTGTTTTGTTTTCTTACCGTTTTTGTTTCATTCCAGTTATGATCAATCCTGCCAAAATAGAGACTCACATAGCCTCTGCATGGAAAACCTGACATAACTCACCAGAAGAGATAAACATGCAGCAGAGAAAGCAAGGACCCAGAGTTCCTGCATCCAGATGGTTGCTCCAAGCCACAGCAAGGTGTTGCATTCATGGGACTCTGTAAATCACATAAATGGTGTCATAATGGTGTCATATTTTAATATACACTCATAGTATATATAATATTCATATAATATGCTTTGGTATGATCACATCTTGTGCAATAACCAAATAGTGTGAAAAGGTTTCTGTAATTACTTCAGCAGCACAAGGACACTGATATTTTACACAGTGTTACATAATCATCTATCCGCCTGTGCACTATGACTGCTAGACATGAGACTCATGAAGACAAAAAGAAATGCAGCACTCCACCCATCTGACAGACCACCATTTGTTATTGTGTTTGGGTGTAACCACAGACCACTCCATGTGACAAGACTGCTGTGTGTGCAAGTATATATATATATATATATATATATATATATATATATATATTCAGTATCTGGCTATGCTCAGCCTACTGTATCATGAATGGTCTGAAAGGACTTTTCCAATGTGCTTGCTGAGGGAATAAAGATTAACACATTTGATGAGCTAAAGGTCAGAAGAACACCAGACCAGGACCCAGCGGTGTGTTCTGAGGTGCTATTGTACTGTAAAACTTATAATTAATGATGCTGTCATCACTGGATGTGTTGCGATTTGTAAAAATAGTTAAGAAAGTTCATTCTATATGTGCACACTATGAATGTAATGTTCTTATTGTCTTGTGTCGCTAGAAATAGTCATCCAGGTACTGTTTTATAAATATGCTAAATATTATGAATTCGGCATACAATTTTTTTCACATACTCATTTTTGCATACTATATAGTAGTATGCAATTTTGGAAGCAGTCCAGCTCAGTTTTACAGTACCTTAACAACAGTTATAAATCTATCGACTGACTCGGTCACACTAACAAATCCTTCACATTCCTTAACAGGTGAGTTTGACTAGGCACTGAACTCCAATTTCTCATCAAAAAATGTGTAAAATAAATAAATAAAGTGACCAGTTGATTCTTGAACAAATGGAGTTGATGGTTTCAGAGTCTCCTTTTACAATTTTGACATGGAGCGTGATCTGTGCATTCTAGTGTCATTTACAATATATTCGTATTCAAAAGTATTCTGTGTTAGTTTTGTTGGCACAATTTAAAAAAAAAAAAAAATTTTTTTTTTTTTTTTTTTTGCTTTTCTCATGTTGTATTTCACCATATGCCACTATTTAAATCTCTCTTTCCCCTTTGAATTTGGAAGTGCAATGATGGATTAAATAATAGAATCTCACATTCAATTATACAACTTTTTTAATATCTTTTTTAACTTTAATACAAGATTGTTCACTTTCAAATGATATCACCCTAAACTTCAGCCAAAATAATGAGTTGTCTTTACCTCTGCCTCTGAGTTTGATGGGTGTCAAGTGAACAGGCTGACATTTTCAGATCAAGTCAAGTTTATTATTTTTGGATGAAGAACGTCAGAACTCAGATGGTCCCCAAAAAGCAAATCAGGAGACTGATATTGCTTTCACACAGGAACAAATGAAGTTCTAATATTTATGTCTGCTTGACAAGCCTGTTTGAAAGTGTGTGATTTGATCATATTCCGTCTTTTATTCCTCGGTTTCCTTTGTATACACATCCCAAAATGGCTGCGTTTCTATAGCAGCATCATCAAGAGGTAAACACTTAGAGAGAGATGAAGTCACACGTTTAGATCTAAATCAATGGTGTAAACGCCTCCTGTTAGTGTTGAAGAACCTTCAGAGCACACTTAAAGTGCTTAAAAATAAAAACAAACATGCCCATGGGGCCTGGGATACTTCTGTAGTGATAAATAACCTTCTTTTTTTTCTGAAACACGTGTCTTTGAGCAGCAAGGATGAACAATTTGTCAATTCATCAGAAATAATTGATTTGGAGCTCTGTGCCTCAGAGGAAATATGAGTCATTTGGTAATCTGACTTTCTCACACTTTGTAGCATGTGATGAATTTTGAGACTTCTAATACTAACAGGTAGGGTAGATACATATGTTTATGTTAAACTACAGGTTCAGTAATATAATTCGAGTGAAAGCATAAGTTGTCTCTATATAATTGTGTCTAAAGCAAAATTTGTTCACAAATTGGACATTGCTATCTGATTTTTTTTTTTTTTTTTTTTTTTTGAATTCAATAAAACAAGGAATGGTATGTTTCCTTTTACTTCAGTGCTTTACCAAACATACTTTATGACCTTAACTTCACCACATTTCAGAACATATGATTACTTTTAAATCTGAAGTTAAGGAAACAAGACTCACTGCAGAAATACAATGGTGATGTCCTATTCATGAACGGATTCAGTCCTTTGAGCTGATTCTTTTGTCATGAACAGGTTAATCCAGGTGCAGAGGAAGAGGCCCTTCCTTCAGCCCGGGGCTTAATAACTTCCCAATTTGTGAAAATGACTTTAGCAGGGTTTTCACAGACATGGTCACATTTGTGAAAAATATTTTTATATAAACTTTTGAGTATTTGTTATGTTATTTGTAATTGGGTATTTCATAAACAAATCAGCAAGCCCAAAAAGTGACACAAAAAATAGTGTGATGCATTACTTTCCATGAAAAGTAACTAACACAATTTTTGGGGAGTAATGTTATGTTTTTTATTGCATTACTTTTAAAAGTAACTTTCCCCAAGACTGATGTTTACCATTTTAACAGGAAAGTTAAGAGACAGCTTACCAGTATAACGGGTGTTATAATAATAGCTGTTAGCGCAGTGGATAAGACAAATGCCTTTGGTGTAAGAGACCCGAGTTCGAATCCACTGTGAGACACCAATGTGTCCCTGAGCAAGACACTTAACCCCTTGTTGCTCCAGAGGCGTGCGACCTCTGACATATATAGCAATTGTAAGTCGCTTTGGATAAAAGCATCAGCTAAGTGAATAAATTTAAATGTTATGTAAATGATATCTTTCATTAGCACATGCCATATACCAAAAATACAAAATAATTTTGTTCTGAATTCAATCAGTGGAAGATGAATCCAAACCCACTTAATGTCATTTTGATCCAGATATACCAAGATTTCTAATGTGCTGTTCCCTCTGCAGGCAAACCCCTCATATAACAATAACTATTCTGTCTCAAACAAATTGCTCACACCTGAGATAGATTCTAAATTGAACTAAGGTTCAAGAAAATGTTCCTTGTGTTCCTTGTGTTTTAAAGAAAAACAATGATGATATAAATACGCTGTAATAAAACAAATGTAATTGGTTTTAATGGTCAGCCCTTCTGGCTTCAATCTGCTGGGTCACATCAGCTTTGCTTCTCTTTTTTATGCATCCATTAAGTCTCAGTATAATGGAATGACAGGCAGTTGTAGAACACAGAACTCCTCCTGATTCCTTGGACAGCGTTATGGAAAATGTAACTTGCTCAATGTCTTCTCTTCTGTCTGACAAATGAAACCTCATGTATCAAACGCACCACAGGTAGAATATTTGTGTTGTTTTGGAAGAATTAATAGCATGCTCCAAAGATACTCTTCAGTCTTGACTAGATGTTTGCAGTGGTGAAACTTTGGCATGCAAAGAACAGTGTATTATTCATATTGCATTTCATGCTGACACAAACTCATTCAAAGTGGTCTGAGGTGCTGAGTGAGAAGAAGTATTTTCTGTGATGAAGGACAAAGAGCTTCCCTTCTTGGCATTTGTTTGAATTACTGACATTAGAGCAAGCACTTGAAGACAAATAAAAAACACTAATAAAGTCTGACCTTCTCTCAGAGCAGAGCTTTGTCTCATACTGCGTAAGTATGCTAAAGCATTGCAGATGTCGTTTTTCAATATTGATTAAGGTTTTAATCTAAAATAAGGAATAAGAAATATCATCTGTTGTTTACAAAACAATGGCTTCTGAAACTTTTTAAACTATAAAGACTGATAATTGCTTTGACCAAAAGTCTTTACAGATGATTCTTTGTTCTTATCCTTATTAAAGAACCATGCAAAAAAGCCTATCTGCAAAAAACAGCAAGTATCACAGCATCAAGTTAGAAATTCCTTAGAAATTAGAAAATAATGAACTTTTTTTGTAAAACAACAGAAGAAACTTTCAAAAGTATATAAAAAGTAATCATATCTTGGACCAATATTTTTTTTTTTTACAGATGGGCTTTTATGAGATGGTTCTTTTTTATAACAATAATAATGAAAATAATAATTAGTAGTTGTACGTAGTTCTGCATTTCAGTTATGGAAAAAATATAAATATAAAAAAGACAATCAGTATTCAACATCACCAGATTTTATTTTATTTTGTGGAACATCTGTCAGAATAACACCAAAAATATTTAGTTCAAAGTATCCATAATTAAATGAGTCATTCTGATAAAGAAAAAGGATAGCATGTCTCTCTCACTCTTGCATCATCTAATGATAAAACCACTCTCCTCTTCAGTGATACCTTCAGTACTGCTCAGATGGACAGCAGAGAAAACAGACACAGTGAAGGAGAAGGGGGAAAAAAGAGAAAACATCTGGACAGACTAACAATTGCGTAGCCGAGACATTTATCTTATCTGCATCCTTGCACGGTCGTCAGACTTGAATTATAATTTAATGCTTTCCATTGGGATGCATACCTGTGCCAGAAGTATCGTCATGAGTGCTTAGACACAAGGAGACAAACATTCTGGCCAACAAGATAGAGCAGCAATGGGAGAAGAAGAAGAAGAATGATGGAGGGGCACAGAGACGAGCAGGCAGGAGAACTGACAGATGGTGAAACTCATGAAACATAGTTGGGCAAGACGGATTCGTTAGTCAAAACAGAAACTCATGTGCGATGGTAGCATAAAGCACTGCTACATCTGCAGTAAAAATACATCCACCATATGAGCAGATGTATAGATATGCTTTAATGAAAATACATGACAAGTGAGGCAAAGAAATCACGGAGAATTGATCTATACAATTCAATAACCAAATACATATACGAATGAATAGCGTTTTTTTTTATCTCCCGTCTCTTGGCTGTGGTGCAGTCTCATTAAATTTGCAAAATTCCATACAGAAATAACATCTTGAAACCTCATTAAGTGTCACTCAAGTCAGGCTACATGGAAAAACATAAAAGTTGCTTTCATTCACTTAGCCCCACGGCAACAGGATTTCCAAAGTAATATAGAGCATAATGGCTTATTAATAACCCTGCATTAAATAATATCCTGAACTGACTCTACAGAACGCAGTGTGACTGAACATGCCAACACCTTCCAAATTATGAGTCAAAAAAGAGAAAACCAGGAGTTTACTCTGCTTTTCCTGCTTCAATCAACATCCCTTCCCCACCTGCTCAGCTCACCAGCTGCATTTCATTCTCTGCTTGTCAATGTGTTAATCTGTGCTAATAATTACTTTTCATTAAAAAGTAATGGCAATAATAGTAAACATCCCTATCCACCTGAGATTTAAACAGCTGCTAGGAATTACTTTTGACAATTTAAGCCCCATTGTGTCACAAACTAAGCATATTCCAGAGCCCTTTGGGAGTGTCATTTTGTCCTCTCCTCATCACATAATCATTGATTTTAGCACTCAACATCATCAAGAAAGTTTAATTACTAAATCTTTTCCCCTTTGACTTGGTGTGGGACCATCAACCTAGAAAATTACAAAGGTCATTTTGCAACACTTAATTTTGTAACCAAAACCAAATGCAAAAATGTAGATGACATAATTAAAATCACATTACTATCAAATTAAATTCGATGACTCGACTTCCTGAGTGAAACAATGTCTTTGAAGGAATCCAATAAGCCGTTAATCAAATGACTCATTAATAGATTCAGTGTTTGATTCATGATTCCCTTTCAGTGTTACCGGGGCTGTACTTCCCATATTTTGGAGACTTTTTTTGTGGATATTGTTATGTATATATGGATCTGCTAAATGTAAATGTATGTCTTTATCTTCACAGAGTCTGCTTCATCACTGCCAAACAATAGAAGACATTAGTGGATTGCAGGTAAATATTCACCTCATTCATCACTTTGTTTTCTTACTAATTCTCTCAGATTCTTAATAGCTGATAGAAGCGCACATGACATGATTGCTGAAATATCATGAAGGATTCTCAGGTACATATAGGATTAAATCTACTGGATTTATCAGAATTAATTTGTTGCGTCTCACATCCAAGTGAAATTGGTCTAGTGACACCCCTGCTTGAACAAATCTGTGTTCTGAAGGAATCATTTTACTATTTCCCAAACTCCAATGCAAAATTGACAGGCTGGAGTCAGAATAGCACAATACCACATTACTTTTTAAAATTCTGAAATATTAGGTTTTATGTAAATTTTACCCCGTAACTTTGGCAATAAAATATTGTGTACACCCAGTCAAAATGTACAACATATGGCTGTTCTCTCTGGTCAATAAGCCTCATATATCAGAGTGTCCGACCCCGGCTGGTCCTGAGATGGATTGGCCACCTGTCGAGGGTGTTTTTCTGCCTTTGGCCTGAGATAAGCTGGGAAAAGCTCCAACACTCCCCTGTGACCCTACATTGTATAAGCAGGTATTGAAGATGGATGGATGCTGGATGGACAGAAGGTAGTGTTGTTATGATCAAAGCATGGCCTCATCTCAATACTGACATATTTAGAGGGTCTGGACAACATAAGTAAGATACTTATCAAGACCACCCTCTGAATAGCTTCAGTGCTTCTTGGATTGCTGTCAAGTCTGTGTAGAATGACCTTTTTAAATACTTAAAGAAGGAAACCCTTTCAGTTCTTAAAAAGGGGAAATATTTCTTAAGGTAAGGGAAATAGAAAATTACATTGTACGCAATGTTTCAGATCCTAATTCATGAAGGTTCAGTGAGGGTTTCCTCATTCTGGTGCTGCTAAAATCTATTTGATTTAGTTTAATATGAAATGTTAACATTTTGAAAATGGGAACATTATAAGGATCAGTAATCGCAGGGCGTTCCTTTCCCTGCAAATACAGCAGTGATGACAGGAACAACAACAGCATATATAATGTCCGAAAACAGCAAAAGAACAATCCACAGAGCCCCTAAAGTGACATGATGATGGGGGAAAAAATCTATTTCAATTCTTTTGTGTTGTCTTGCAACAATGTTGTTGTTACACAGCCAAACTTTGTGTGTGCTCATATAACATTTGCTAGAAACTATGCGTTCATTGACAAAAGCATTGAAATATGGTTTTTACGTCCATTATATTAGTTCTTCACAAAAATGGAAAATGAAATGCAACATATCTTGTGGGAAAGAAATACATTTGCAAGAGAATCCAACAGAGAGCGCAAAATGAAAGCAAATTAACATAAAAACATTTATTTCCCTTATCATCCTATTTCAGATTTTTTTTCCATCACCATGGCTCCATTATAATCCTATTGCAGTCACCACATGATTTGTTGGAACTCAAAAACTTGTAAAAAAAAAATCAGCAACATCTTCCCCATTTGACATCGTTTGTTAGGCTAGTTGGTTTAAATGGTTTTATATACATTTAGTTTCCATTTCAGTTGTCAATATGCTGTATAAACTCCTTTCTTAATGGTCACTATATGGCAGTGCAGTAGTCATTAGCAGGTCATTGTAGGTTAAAGGCCTCATTTGGTCTTATCCAATCGTAACTCGTCTGGAAGCAGGAAATAGGGCTGAAGATGACTACTCGGACCATATTACTGTTTTCCATTGCTCAGGGCTCCATAGCTCATTGCTTTGTTTCCATGGCTCAAGGGTTTTTGCCTCACATTATGCTTTTAGTTCAAGTACTTTGTAGACCTGCACTAAATTGCAGCTTTTCAAAGATCATGATAGGGTTTTTGTTGAGACTGAAATGGCTTAGTCAATTCTTTTGTAATTTCTGAGGTTTTCATACATGGCATTCATTGAGCATTCTTGAGAATGTTCCCTTTTGACTTTCTTTCATAATTTTGTTGTTTTTGTAAATGATGCCCAACCAACTCTTTGACCTGTTTTGCACTAGTCTGACTGCCTTCTAAAACACATAATGCATCTGTAACCTTTATCTAATATAGCAAAATTGAACACCATTTTCATTCAGTGTATTGTTTATTAATGTTTTCAGTGACGAGTGGGCTGAATGCAAGAAGAAATGAATAAACAAATAATGATAGCAAAGAGACATAAATATTTCTCTAAAAGGTTAGCTGTGTACTTTCTTCTGGAGTCTCTCAGCTGTGGAGATTTAAAGCATCTGTTTTTGTCCAAAGATCTGCTGATGGAAAAACCCCTGGCAGAGAGAAAGAGGAATCTTTTACAAACAAGCAAACAAAAAAGTGAACGTGCAAACATACCCTGCCAAATGTACACACACAGAAAAGATACAAAAGCTTTAATGCTGAACTCTGAAATAAATGATGATATCCAGTTTGTTTGGCAGATACACGGATCTTTGCACAATACTTCTGGCTATGATCTCTGTCAGAACTTGCCTAAAAAGACGAGGTGGTGTTAAGGGGTTAAAGCAATTCTAGTCTGCCCTTTTGAGGCCATAAAACAACCCTGCTCTTTAACCTCTGATTCTCTGTCAGCCTCCCTTTCCCTTTTGCTCCGAGCCTCAATCTCTTCAGACCTCAATTGAAAGGGCCAAGTATGTATTTAGCAATAATGTAAAAACAAGGACATAATAAAAGACACTATACCAAATTACCATCTGACTTCAGTAGAAGAGTTGCACAGTTGCTATCAGAGGATAAAGTGATGTATTTATGACCATTAGTAACTGGGACAACAGGAGGATGGGGGGAGAGTTGTTTTCTAAGATGGATCAACCCAAAAATCTTGACCTACAGATGTGTGGAGTGATCCATGGATACTGCAGCATTAGCTTCCTGTGGAAATAAAGACAAGCTCTTATTAAGCGACAAGTGTTCATTCTGACCTGAATGCTGACTTCTTCCATTTGTTGTCTCTTTTGTCTTTCCTTTGGATGTTTCAAGTTGCTTGTGCAAACAGAGAGATATTTATAACCGTCCGATGACAAGAATTAGCAAGAGTGCTACGCCTGAGTGAAGCTTTATGTCAGACGTATCCCAGAGCCTCCATGTATCTCTGACAATAAGCCTATTTTAAATGAGATGTAACCTCCAGTGATTTTTCACATCATTTTTTCCATAAAAAGGAGAAAATCAGTAAATCAAAAAAACAAAACACTGACCTAGATTTCCCGTGTACCTTGAAGAAAAATGGAATCATGTCAGAGATAGCTAAATGTAGAATCATTTCTGCATGAATTTTAAATTAATATTCCAGGTTCAATGCCAATAACTGTTTAGCAACAAAATGTAAAAATAAATGTGTTTTTATATGATTTTAAAGTGGAAAATTTGCTCTCTAACCTATAAAACATAGCACTGTAGTAGTACATCAACCCTAAAATAACAGTTAAAATGATCTAAACAGCTTTACAGCACAAGTAATACACAAGTTTTAACAGGAGAAGTGTTTTTATTATATTATAAGCTTCACATTTATAATTGTAAGTTTTTTTTAAATTCAGCCCTGTTTGTTTTTCATTGTACAGTATTGTTCAAAATAATAGCAGTACAATGTGACTAACCAGAATAATCAAGGTTTTTAGTATATTTTTTATTGCTACGTGGCAAACAAGTTACCAGTAGGTTCAGTAGATTGTCAGAAAACAAACAAGACCCAGCATTCATGATATGCACGCTCTTAAGGCTGTGCAATTGGGCAATTAGTTGAAAGGGGTGTGTTCAAAAAAATAGCAGTGTCTAACTTTGACTGTACAAACTCAAAACTATTTTGTACAAACATTTTTTTTTTCTGGGATTTAGCAATCCTGTGAATCACTAAACTAATATTTAGTTGTATGACCACAGTTTTTTAAAACTGCTTGACATCTGTGTGGCATGGAGTCAACCAACTTGTGGCACCTCTCAGCTGTTATTCCACTCCATGATTCTTTAACAACATTCCACAATTCATTCACATTTCTTGGTTTTGCTTCAGAAACAGCATTTTTGATATCACCCCACAAGTTCTCAATTGGATTAAGGTCTGGAGATTGGGCTGGCCACTCCATAACATTAATTTTGTTGGTTTGGAACCAAGACTTTGCCCGTTTACTAGTGTGTTTTGGGTCATTGTCTTGTTGAAACAACCATTTCAAGGGCATGTCCTCTTCAGCATAGGGCAACATGACCTCTTCAAGTATTTTAACATATGCAAACTGATCCATGATCCCTGGTATGCGATAAATAGGCCCAACACCATATAGGAGAAACATGCCCATATCATGATGCTTGCACCTCCATGCTTCACTGTCTTCACTGTGTACTGTGGCTTGAATTCAGAGTTTGGGGGTCGTCTCACAAACTGCCTGTGGCCCTTGGACCCAAAAAGAACAATTTTACTCTCATCAGTCCACAAAATGTTCCTCCATTTCTCTTTAGGCCAGTTGATGTGTTCTTTGGCAAATTGTAACCTCTTCTGCACATGCCTTTTTTTTAACAGAGGGACTTTGCGGGGGATTCTTGAAAATAGATTAGCTTCACACAGACGTCTTCTAACTGTCACAGTACTTACAGGTAACTCCAGACTGTCTTTGATCATCCTGGAGGTGATCATTGGCTGAGCCTTTGCCATTCTGGTTATTCTTCTATCCATTTTGATGGTTGTCTTCCGTTTTCTTCCACGTCTCTCTGGTTTTGCTCTCCATTTTAAGGCATTGGAGATCATTTTAGCTGAACAGCCTATCATTTTTTGCACCTCTTTATAGGTTTTCCCCTCTCTAATCAACTTTTTAATCAAAGTACGCTGTTCTTCTGAACAATGTCTTGAACGACCCATTTTCCTCAGCTTTCAAATGCATGTTCAACAAGTGTTGGCTTCATCCTTAAATAGGGGCCACCTGATTCACACCTGTTTCTTCACAAAATTGATGACCTCAGTGATTGAATGCCACACTGCTATTTTTTTGAACACACCCCTTTCAACTAATTCAACTAATTGCCCAATTGCTCAGCCTTAAGAGCGTGCATATCATGAATGCTGGGTCTTGTTTGTTTTCTGAGAATCTACTGAACCTACTGGTAACTTGTTTGCCACGTAGCAATAAAAAAATATACGAAAAACCTTGATTATTCTGGTTAGTCACATTGTACTGCTATTATTTTGAACAATACTGTAAGTGCCTTACAGTAACCTCTTTTTTTTAAGAAAACAATTGGGGTCAAATTATTTTCTGTGGTATAGTCAAAATATGCCACAAGTGCTGTTGATTTCAGCTTAACTTGTACTGAACCCAGGAAAATGCCTATGATTTATGCCGTTTTGGATTTCAAATATCCTAACCTGACCTTTTTGGATTGCAATTTAGAGTAATGATGGTTGTTTCTCTGTACCTTTTTGTTCCTTTATACACGGGCCAACTGATCTGTCAGTTTGAAATGTGTTGCCTCATAATTTGGCACTGTGGATTTATTTTTATTTAACTGGCACTGGGTTCTCTGAGGGGTCCTGCACCATTGTTTGTTCTTGTTAGTTGTATATACAAAATCTGTATCACAAAGCTGGCTTTCGGTGAGAAACTACTGCCAGAAAAAATGAAGTGCATGTCTAGCAGGCTTTGTGTTACCTACCCTTTCCAAAACAACATGTAGGAAACGAGAACTCAATTGCTCTTTAAACTCATGGGTCAATTTAAAACACAATAAGGGTTTCATGGTTGTCAGTCCTATGCTATGCTAAAAAATTCTTCATGTGTGATACTGTCTGACAAATCGGAAGATACTGGTGTTTTCCTTAATTATATAAGCATTTTGGCGAGCCAAAGTATTTTGATGTTAACCATCAGATCACTGAGAACCAGATGTAACACATAAAATCACGCTGACCTCTCATGATAGCCTCTTTTGAACAATGTTGGATGGCGCCTCAAAGTGAAACAATTCAATTTTCCATCTAATTAGCTGGAAAGTCTACAAAGATCCATCTTTTTCAAAGTAGTGCTTGAACATGAGCAGATCGAAGTTTGATCCTTCAGGCAGGTGTTCCTCTATTCGATCTCTCCATGATCACTTTTCTTTGGCAGGGGAAAGCTCTTGAACATATGTGTATGTTTTATGATGGCGAGCTGCTGATACAGTTCTACTCAGCCATCAGTCTGTACTGTGTTCATCCAAACTGTCTGGTTTGGGTCAGCCATCAAATCAGACATCAAGAGACCACAACGGACAGTCAGACTCAGGACAGCTGAGAGGATCATTGATGCTTCCCTGCCCAACCTCATTGATCTTTACACCTCCAGATTTAGGGAAAGAGCTAAGAAAATCACTTTAGACCCCACATACCCTGCACACTTTCTTTCCGAACTGTTGCCTTCTGGTTGGCGTTACAGAGCACTGTCCACCAGAACAACCAGACACTGTGTAATTCTACGTATGTCTTCACTATGTGTGTACTTTCTTCTGCACTGGAAGCTCCTGTCGCCAAGTCAAATTCCTTATGTGCGTAAACATACTGAACAGTCGTCACTAACACCATCTTCCTTGTTTTAAGGGATAGTGATGGTATTCTAACACACTTCTAACTAAGCCTTCCAAAAGACTCTATGTAGATGATGCATTTTTCAAAAACATCATGTACATTTCCATTTTGTATTATGTAGTGTGGTGGTAGTTGAATGAACATTCTTTGGTGCCATCCATCTTTTTTTTTTTTACTGTTTTGTCTGGGTTTGTGTGGTTACATTTACTTTCTGTTGATACCAAGATCAGTTTGCATTAGTATGGAAATGGGAACTGTTCACAGGAAGCGTGTAAACAAGATCTGATTAATTGCATTGGGTGCCAAGTGCAAGAACAGGTTTTATGATAAGGCATAAAAAAGACAAACCTGGGGCCCATTAGGAAAAACAGGTACCCAAAACAAGTGCTCATTCTCTCAGGCCAATGTTTATGAGCATCTATTTGTAAATTGTAAAAGATAATGTGCACATGTGCCAAAACTAGTGCAGACAGAATCTGAAAATGTTTTTGTCAACTCTCTTTTAACCTTTTTTTAGTCATTTCATGTTGGTATTAGCAGAGTATATTATTTCAGGCATAATGCTTTGTTTCTGAAGAGCTAAACTGTCAAACTTTGTTTCGTGACTTCTCACACAAGACCCGCATAAGCATTAATTAATGTGGAAAGGAAATGTAGAGAAAGAAATGTTGCCTTGCCAACTAACTGAAATAAGTTTAAGTACTAAAATAACTTAAACTATCTGACACAAATTAAAGCTGTATAGAACTAATCAAAATGCATAACAATTTAAAATAAAATTTAAATATGAAAATAACAGATCATTTTAAATATTAATACATATAACAGTATATTATCAATACTAAAATAACACAAGCTACTTATTGTATTAGTGTATTGTATACTATCTCTTCAAAAATAAACAAAAGAATAAACAAAAACTCCTATATAAAAATGTATTTTGTTCTCTTTTCCTTTTTTAGTTGCCAGTTCCACTGTGCCAAATGTAAAATCTGGGATGACAGAAATTGAATGCGGCCTTACTGACCGAGTAATTTACATTGAAGTATGGTCATATACTCACATAATCTCTCACTGAATGTTCCTTTGATCTTAGAACACATGAGGAATCATAACATGTTGTTCATCAGCCTCATTATAAATGAGAAATGTACTGAATTCCAAGAAATTTGAACGGTAATCTCTGTCTCAAGAGATACATTATATTTAATACCAACCCCTGGTCTACCACCACATTTGATCTTTTCAGAAATATTATAATAGTACACTTTATGTCACGCAAAAAAAACATGGTCCTTTTTCCTAACCCAAACCCTCCATTAAAAGTACCATAATGGTATTGTGGTCAGGCAAACGCGCCTTGTTCATCTAACAACAATAAAAATCTAGAATATGTCGAAAAGAAACACAACACACTGCTCTAATCATTACAGGATCATGTGGAGAATCTTTTACAGTCAATAATTCCAAGTTGAGGGTAAAAAGATTAATTTTCTCCCACTTTTGTTATGATTATAGACTAGTGGTCTCAGAGCAGACATGTTTCCATTTATACACAATACTCCTTAATGACAGAATATTCACAGGAACAGCATATGAAAGTCTGAGAAGAACATGTATACTATATATTCTAAATCAATCAGTGTGGTAGCAAAAATACTAAACTTTAAAAATCTACAATCTGTCAGTGATATGACTATACGAGATTGCAAAAACACTCCTTTTTAAAGTCGGTATGTCATCAACAGAAGACAAAACATGCATCTCATCACTCATCTCTGTAGGTTGGGAGTTTTAAAATGAAGCTATATGTGTTTATATATATATCTTTATCTATATCTCTTTAATCATGGACAAATGCTTTCCTTGGCAAAGAGAGTGAAAGTGAAGTTAGCAAGCACAAGAAAAGGAAATTCTGAAAAGTTGTCTTACTGACAAAAGGCTGTTTGTTTTTTACTTTCGACACAATAAATCTATTAAAATATTATGGAAAAAACTAACACTTAATCATTTATATGGGGTGAAAATGAGGAGACCACAGGAAAGATGGAAGAACCAATATACATAAAGAGCACTGAATACGAGAAAACAGGAAAAGGGGTCACAGCACTCTTGGAAAAAGACAGGGTAGTGTTAGAAAATGAGCAGCAGACAAATAGGTTGGTAGAAGAGGGAGGGCTGAGCTTGATGAATAGATGTTGGTATGTTCCTTCTTTCCTTCCAGAAGCTGAAGAAACTCTACTCTTGACTGCAAGCATGTCTACTTAACAAGCCATGGTGGAAGGAAGCAAACTCTGGCACTCTGAATTTAAGAGCAAAAAAGTAGGCCACATCAAAACATGCCATGAATCCGAGTTGGAAAAAGACTAGCATTAAAGGGTTTTTCCAGTGAGCAGGCAGAATTTCAGAACAAAACATTTGACATTTCTGTTGCACCTGAACCCTAACAGAAGCCACGACCTAGGCATCTTCTAAAGTGATTTAATATGTGTCTAACGGTGATTTGATGACGAATGACATAAGGCTTTGGCAAATCACAGGCCTGTACCAAAGTAAAGTAAGTCTCTCTGGATCTGGATTGTATGACTCAGAACCTAGTCAGCTTAAGTTACTTATAACTAATTTCACGTTTCATTAAAAGTGAATTTTATTGACACAGAAAGGAACATCAGTGAGAGAATTCATACTCCAAACAGGCTGAGAGTGGGTGTATGAAACTCAATTTGTGTTCAACAGCCTCATGGGTCATGTTTTTGGGGCTCCAAGTGAATACAAGTTCCAAACTGCACCAAACACATGGACTCAAAGGAAGTCTTCTGGCTCAAAAATCTTGGTCTGGCCTAAACAAAAGGAAAACTGTCAGCTGCTAATGTAATAAAGCCAAAAGGAAAATGCATACACCTGCAGGAAAAGAGTAAAACACTTTCCTAGAGAAGACCCTAAAGCCATCACAATGTTTTCTCTGTATTTTAATTTTAAAGGAAAGAACCGTTTAAATGCTTTTCAAACAAGAGTATAAGGACATATTTTTAACCTGCCAGAACAGAATATGAAACAAAAAAGAAACTTGCTTTAAACTCAGCTTGACTTGGTCACTACATCTCCAAAGTGCTTGTGTATGTGCTTTGAACACCTTGCAAATTGCAGGCTCTCAATATAAATTAATGCATCGGTGTTCACAAAAATGAGTGAAGATATGAAGACACAAGGCATTTTTGATCATATACTAGGATAAGAGAAAACAACTGACAGATTAAAAAGGCCACTTTAGTCACTTCACTTTCAAGTGATGGAAAAATAGTTAAGGGAGAACACATTGAAGTCTGGTTATGTAGTCTTTCTTGCAAAGCCCTCCTTACATTTTAAACCTGCTGGTATTTGGCACCCTCTGCTGTTCCTAAAAGGAGAAAACACTTCATGCACTGTTTTAAACACTTGGTAAGCATCTGTTGTCAGTCTACTGTATTAAAAAGATCCCCAAGTAATTTAACCAGTACTAATAGCAGCCTAGTCATTCCCGATTTCACTGCACTTGAACAACATGCTTTTTAACGTGAAAACGATTGATGACACTTTTATATAACTCTCCCCATTCACTGGGAATTTATTTTAATTTATTTATTCATTTTACCAGCCCGGAGTTCAATGATGACTCCTTTATTGAGCGTATATGATTTTAAACATCAGAAAATTATATGCAGTCATGCATATCTGTGGTTGCAGTTCCTATGGCTCAATGGTAGAGCATTATGTCAGCAGTGCAAAAGGTCTTGGGTTCAATTCCCAGGGAACACACATACTGGTCAAAAAAAAAATTATAGCATGAATGCACAGCATCTGCTAAAATGTACATTTTAATAAATACTATTCATTTTATATTAGTAATATCAAGAAAACACAACAAAGATGATTTTCATATAACCTTTTAATTGTAATGTACTGAAAGCATGAACGTACATGTAACGATAATCAAGCTATGAGTTTCAATGCACAGTCCTGAATGCAAAACAAACTAGTCAAGAATCTTACCACCTCTCTGGAGTCTCAATTAGGTTTGGTGGTTGTAATGTGGTCTATTTGTGTGCTTCGAAGGTCTTAATGGACACTGTGTTGCTTTCCCCAAGTGTGGTGCAATTTATTTCTTGGCAGCTTGTAAACGCTCGCTGACATTCCCCCAGTTCACAACATTCCAGATGGCCTTAACATAGTCCGGTCTAACATTCTTGTACTGGAGATAGTATGCATGCTCCCAGACATCTATCCCAAGTAATGGGGTGAGACCTCAAATTTAAAAGGGAAAGAGACAATATTAAAGTTTAAAGGCTATAAAAACAGATTATTTAGTTCTCCCTGCAGTCTACCAGACCATTGCTTTACCTTAAACACATACATCTGTTGGATATACAGATCTATGGATTACTCTTGTGAATAAGTCAAAGCTTTTTTTGGGGTATTTACTGAGGGACTTGTTAAGAGGGTATGAAAAATGACAGTGTAAACTACCAAAATAGATCTGTTCTCTACCATTCATTGTGGCAGATTTACCTGTAGTGCCCTGCAAAGGGTCTTGGTTAGAACAAGCAGCAATCCTCAGTCTTCCACTGTCCTTATCAAAGCCCAGCCAGCCCCATCCTGAGCCCTGAACGGCCACTGTGGCAGCTGATATCTTCTCCTTCATCTTCTGAAATGAGCCAAAGTCACGCTTAATGGCTTCCAACAGCTCACCTGTATAAAAAAAAGTTCAAATATTTATCACATACAACTATATGCTTCATAAATGTCTAATTAAATAGCAGTACGAATGTGTTCAACATCTGTTCATGTGTATAATACACACAAAAAAAAAAAGTTCAAGAAGAGTGACTCCTACCCTGTGGTTCTCCTCCACCATTTGGTGACAGATTTGTCCAGAATATGGTATGATTAATATGGCCACCACCGTTAAATTTCAAAGCAGGCTGAAGGGAGACTTGAGTTATCACATCACCTGTAACACAGCAAGGTCAAACCTAAATACATGTTATATGCAATGAAGACAATTCAGATAAAATTTCAAGTCCTTAGAATTTTGTAAATGTAAACTAACATTTATATTGCCACTACTAAACCTTTTATCAGACATATACTGGCCTACATTTTAAATGATTGAAGGAATGAGGTGTATGTAACGGTCTAATTTTATTATTATTTATATGCTTATCTAGTATTTAACATTTTGAATTAGCTTAATTATTTTATTTTTTCAGTTCTCATTTGAATTTTAGTTTAAGTTTTAGTAAAAAAAAAAAAGTATGTTCTGTTGTATATATATATATATATATATATATATAAAATGAATAATTTATATAATAAATTTCATTATATGTAAGTTTATGTTACTAGTTATTAGGGCTGGGACAACGCATCGAGGTCATTGATTACATCGACGCAAAAAATATGTCGACGCAAAATATGCGCATCGATTCGTCGACCTGTTTTTATTTCTCTAAAAAACGTTTGCAAAACGTTTACCTTATGTGCGCTGAATATACGCGATGGCCGGATCAACATTCTGTCCAATGTTATATAACCAATCAAGGGGTTTTTCTGCATTGATCTTTTTTTTGGGCGGCTGTCAAATCCTTATTTGATTGGTGAGTGATGTAGAATAGAATGACTGCTGCGCCTGACAGGGCGTCACCTGAAGAAAGTTCACTTATAATTCTCCTATCAAATCTTTTTTGGTCCAGCTACAACAGACTTGCTGACTTAGTCTTGTTTTTCTTTTCCCAGCAAAATATCCCTAAGAATAGGGGATAAGTTTTCTGGAATTTGTGCAGTACCATTTCATTATGGAACGTTAAAGATTGTGAAGTGATTGAGCAGCCAGATCAAAGTCCAAAGTAGTTTGTTGGTGTTGGGCAGTGTAATTTTATACCTAGAATCCCACTGTCCTGTCTGACAACAATCGTGAAGAAAACAAAAAATGAATAAATAAATAAATACAATTATAATGTGGAGTGTAAACCAGGCCCAATCATTTACAAAGCAATCTCATTTGAACTTACCCTTGGCCAGTGCCTCTTGATATTTCTCCTCAGTGACATTGAGGTTGTTGACATAAGTTGCATGGTGCTTGCTGTGGTGAAGCTGCATAATCTCAGCACAGATGTGCGGCTCAAGTGCACCATAGTCATATGGGAGGTCAGGCAGTGTGTGCTTCCGTCTGGAGGCCACAGCACCCAAGATGGGGTTCAGGGTGGCAGCACACCTGGAATCAGCAACAGGAAATAAAAAGCTATTAAATAATTTAATGTATGAAGTAAATAAGCATTGCAATAAATGTGATGCAATATTTTGGCAGGGTATGTTGGATATGTTGCAAGATATGTTGGATTACTGTGGTGAGCTCCTACAGGATTGTTGTTACATGGCAGCAGTCAGGTGACCAGAATAAAGCTTTTCAAACTGGGGTCCAGGGATTTATTCATTTTAATATAGGTTTTTAAAAACATTTTCTTCCCACAATAAAATAGGTTAATTAAGAGGTTAAAATTATAATATTTTAGGTGTCATATATAATTTATAGTATGCTAATTTCCAACAAAGCTACAGTTAGGCTGATTTGATCACATGTCTTCTGATAAAGTTTAATATAATTATTATTGTCCCAACAGGTTTGTATGGTTAGTTCAATAAGAAACTAGCTGTACACATTCATTGATGGTTAAACAACAAGCTAAGCTGTTGTTTGGCAGTCTCAAATCGACAGCAGCTCAATGTAACTTCATGTAAAAAAAACTCTAATTCTACACATTTATAAAAATCTATATTTTTGCGTGCATCTATAAATCATTTTGAGTCTAATTTCATCCCATATTTTCCATACTACTGATTAAAACTGCACTCGCAATATCAATTAAGCAAACTATTATAGTTTGACGCTGTTAGCCTGGTCACTCTACCAAACACATAAAAGTGCGCAGTTTATTCATACCGCCATCGATTTAGTAATTAAAAAAATGCCTGTTTATACAGTCAACGTTAGCTGTATACAATACGAGAGTTGATTCAGACTTTATCTTTACCTGCGGACATATCCGACTCTACACAGCATGCTCGTCTAGTCCGTCACACAGCGACACATGCACTGAACAGACCTAAGCCTGCCCTTGAATTTCAACTTCAACTTGGACTAGAACATTCAGTAGTATGCATGTATATGCGAGTAATTTATAGGTGTATATGCACGTGTTTTATGTATGTATTGATAAGCGAAGTTTGATTTAAATCCTACACGGCGCCTCATAGGTACCATTATTTCAAAATAGGGGTCATGCGAAAAAATATAAATATTTTTCTCATTGATGGACAATCAGATGGACAACATATTAAACATTATCTATGAGAGTAATATACGATCAGTGGGTTTAAAAATAAAATTAGTTTATATATCTAGATGAGCGAGATTTATTTAAGTTACAGACGGTACACCCTCTGTGCCAATTGGTATAATTCAGCTAGTCATTCTAGGCCTTGCTATTATAGTGAGTAGTCACTGAAACAAATAGCTTCCATACTACAGCTGCAACATAGCAACACAGTGTCACTCACATGCTCCTTATTTAAGTTTGTGTATATTCTGTTTAACTCTTAGTTGATGGAGACACGCTTTCTTTCTTTATTTTTTTATTTTTTATTGAATCACTAAAATTACACATTTTACAGTAGCCAAGAGCTGAACACAAAGGAAAAGAAATACAAAATTACAATTAAAAAAATAAAAATAATAATTACATACAAATATGGAAATGTTTACATACATTAATACACTTAACAGCTTTCTTGTTTATCAGATTATAAATAGATTTTAGGTATTGCTTAATTTCTGATTTCAAAATAAGAAAGAATGGTTTATAATTTTCGTATTTGCATTTATGAATACGAAAGTTTGCCAGCAACACTAATAAATTAACCAAATAGTATTCCTTATGGAATGACGTCATAAGTGAAAAAACCAAGGGATGTTGTCTCTAGACTTCCTGTTGTAACTTTCTGGAATAGCTGTGTTGATGGTTTGATATGGCATAAAATCTGGAAATTACTTCATAAATATTTAATAAAAAATTAAGTAAATTAAATTTCATTCAAACTCATTTATAAATATTACCCCACCAACTTTTTCCTTGTAAACAGATTTAACTGTGATATTGGTACACTATGCACATGGTCTACATACAGAAAACCTTTTTTAAGTTATTTTGGAGTTGTCGAAACTATATGATGCCCAGTTTTCAACTTTGTTTTGAAAATGTTTTATTTTTATTAATTTTTTTCCCCACTTATGACCCGCTTTCTTACTCCGGCAACATGGCAACACAGAGTCCCTCACATGCTCCTCCCCCTCCGCGCTCGCGCCAGCTCGCTGATGCTGTGCGGCTGAACATCGCGCACACGCTGGTCATGGCGGACGGACTCTCCTCCCCTTCGCCTAAATAAAGAACGTAGCTTTTCCTCCTCCAGAGAAACTCATAATTAAACATAACAGCTTCAGATCTCGTATTGGAAGAAATACGCGTCATTCCGGTCGAGTTGAATCGGGTCTGGTAAGTGTTAATGGTTATATTTTCTCTTTTCAGATAAAGTACTGCTTCTCGGGGAAGGAGAGCCTCTTCCTTCTCCGCCATTTTGTGACAGCGAAACTGCTCCAAGAAGGCGCCGCACATTTTTATTACTCAAAGGTCTATTGGCGGTAATTTATTGACTTTATATTAAGACGATCTTGTGTTATTGGCTACGTAAGCTTCATGTTTTCCCCGACAGATACGAGCTTCATGAGATTGAATCAGAATGTCGCGCTTGTTTGCAGCGGGAAGCGTTTAGCATGTCAACTCTTCAAGGCGATCTCGTTTTCCCTAGAAGATAAGCTTATTGTTGTCAATGTTGATTTGCACGAAGTTAAGCTAACCGTTAAAATGTTATGGAGGCCAATAAGACTGTGTTGCTATTTCGTTTCTATAAATGTTAAATGTAGAGACGAAGATGCATGAAATGTTTGAGCAGTGAGCCCGTGTAATTTCTCGGTTAGTGAAACAGTTTCGTTTTCAAGCATTTTTTTTTCTCTATTTTTGTTGCGTTTTTACTATCTTTTGCCTTTTAAATGCACGACTGCGAAGACTAGACGTAACAGACAGACAAGTTCTTCCCCTGCGATTATGTAAAAACGAGCGAATCTCTCGCCTGGTGGCCTACATTTGTAATAGCTCATGTGTAGGCGTGTGAAATTCACGCTACTGTCTCTAGGTCTTTGCTTCATATTACTGCTCGTAATGTGTGCATATATTTGAGTCGTGTGCATTCACTGTATGCTTGATCTGTTCACTTCTGTCTTTCACAGAGATCAGAATGACCAATGAAGAACCTCTCCTGAAGAAGGTGAGCTCATTGTCGCAGTCTAATCTGATTATATGTGTCGCTTTCCACCAACATGGTCTCTTTTTAAGTCTTTATTTCCTTTTTATTGTCATTGCAGGTTCGCCTTAGTGAATCTGACATGAAGACCCTGACTCGAGAGGAGCTGTGCACAAGGTGTTTAGCCATTCTGTTGTGCAATAAGTTTTAAGAGTGTGTATTTTGAGGCTTTACAGATGGTAATGCTGATGTGTTTTTTCCCGGGTGTAGGTGGAAACAGCATGAAGCATATGTCCAGATGCTTGAGACAAAATATGCTGATTTAAACTGTAAGTTTGCACGTCACAGATGTTCTGAATAATTAAGTCTTGAGTGGTTCACTAAAGCCAAGAGTATTAGACTTGGTTTTATGCTGTGCAGAAAATAACTAATGCCTCTCTTTCATGTTGACATGTCTGCAGCCAATGATGTGACAGGCCTAAAAGAGTCTGAGGAAAAGTTGAAGCAACAACAGCAGGAATCCGCTCGCAGGGAGAACATTCTGGTGATGAGGCTTGCTACTAAAGAGCAGGAAATGCAAGAGTGTACAGTAAGTACTATGTTGCTTTTTTCCTTCTGCTTTATGCTCACTACTTGAAGGAAATGGGTCAGTTTGCTTTAATGATATGGAGCGTAGTAGATGTTCCACAGCTTGTGGATGTAGTGTATCAATAAAAGTGGAAGGATTTTAGAAACCGCAGATGCATTTGTCCTTTGTACTGACTTGTACTGATTAATAGCTACTGTTTTATTCAGTCAAATGTATATCCGAATGTTTATCATGCAAATTCTCACTGTGATTCATCAAAGTTGTTGTATGGACACAGAAGTTGGAATATTGTTTTCTGCACTTAAACATGGGAACAGCAGACAAAGAGCAAAAGAACAGCAAATGCATGTTATCGGAGAATGTTGGATAGTGCACCTTTAAGCGCAACTTTCCCAGTCAGGCATCAGTCATGTTCATTTTGACAGTTGTTGCAGGTTAATGTGTTGCTCTGAAAAGTTTGAAGTTTAAACCTTTTTTATTTATTAAAGTTACATTGTTATAATTGTTATACGTGTGTGTGTGTGTGTGTATATATATATGTATATATATATGTATGTATATGTGTATATATATATATATATATATATATATATATATATATATATATATATATATATATATATATAGTTATTAGTAGTTGTTTTCAATAGTTGAAACCATTACTTAATAGTATACTAGCTTCAAAGCTAAAGAGTCCATTTTTAAAAACTGGCCATCACATGCCTTCATTGACTTGATATTGGTTATGTTTTTAAATGCTGAGATTTTAATGGTTTCTCTTACCTTGCAGACCCAAATCCAGTACCTGAAGCAAGTCCAGCAACCGAGCGCGGCTCAGCTGAGAACCTCCATGGTGGACCCAGCCATCAACTTATTTTTCCTCAAAATGAAGGCTGAACTGGAACAGACTAAAGACAAACTGGAGCAAGCCCAAAATGAACTGAGTGCCTGGAAATTTACACCTGATAGGTAAACTAAAATAACTCCCCCCTCCAAACAAAAAGTCAAGACTTTCCTGATTCACCCCCCACCTTGTCCTCTGCAGGAGTGCAGATAATGGTGGGGGAAGACTGAAATGTTTTGCTCGCAACGAGACTCAGACTTTAAAGCCAAAGCTCAGAACAAAAGACATTTTTCTTTCATATTGCCCTGCTATTACAAATACCGTAATGTAAAATCAGAACAAAACACAACAGTTTTGGTCAGGTGACACTTTTGTTTCAGCTCTCTCTCTCCCCTACACCCCTCATGGTACAGAAGCCTGAAGGAATCGGGACTGTTCCTGAAGAGGTGGTCACGTCGGAAACGCCCCCCTTCCAGCCCATGTTAGAAAGCTTCCTGTAACAAAAAAGGCGGCATATGAAAGACTTGAGCAAAGCGTTGGCTCTGGAGCTGATTGAACTGTAGCTTAAAGATCACTGATTGAACATTTAAAACATGACATGGCCCTACTAAATGTGTTGCAGAGGAATATTCCCCCATTTAAACTTTGAGACTCTGGTTAAGAATCTAGACTGTAACACAGGGAGGTGTGAATGTAGTGTGATGCAATGAAATGGGGAGGAGTTAAGCAATCTTAAGACTTTGGGGCAGAAGCCTTTGTTATGAGATAAGACTTTGGGGGACTTTCTGATCTGCAGAGACTTTGGTAAATGTTCATCTCACAGGTGCGACATACGGTACGGTGTTTCAAACCTTTTCTTCTTCTTTTTTTGTGTTCGTAATATTATACTTTGTTTTTGCTCTGGAAATGCACCTTGCATTTACAGCAGTGTGGTCCAAATGAATTGAGCGATTTGGTAATCTTCTTAAATTGGCTGTTGCGCTGCTGCAGATGCAAACCTAATTGTTGTTTTTTCAATGTGAATGCAAATGTGTGTTAGAGAAAATTATTCAAGCTGTTTAAATGTTTGTGTATAATAATTTGTATTCATGTGTACCTTTTCTAATCCACCTTTTATTCAGTTATTTAGTTCATTTTTCTCTGGTCACGTCTAAGTCTATTGCAGGTTTTTTTTGCTCCGTAGATATTTTATAGCGATTACATTTTTATGTTAAAGTTCTGTTTACCATCTAAGTGATTCAGAAGTAGTTTGAGCTTCTCCTTTGCAAATCTATTAAAACAACTTGGGGTAAGGCAATTTTTTTTGAAAATCTTTTTTTGAAATATTGTCTGCTTTAAAGTGACATTATGTAATTCGTCAGAGATTTCATTGGAGGTTAGCAGCAGGTTGTCTAGGAAAGATGGTGAACCAGTTTAAGGAGATCTATATTTGACCTCAAACTACTTGTAATGTTAAATACCTGCATTTTCTCTGAATTCCAGTTCAATTAGTTTGAGGTCAGTAGCTATCTTGCTATTACTATCTTGCTTTATTTGGCACCAAAGCAACCTAGTGACCACTAAATTCAAAGTGAAAACATCTTTATGCAGTATATCAATACAGTATAGACTGCAGAGTTTTCCAGTAAATGTGGGTTGCATTTACCTACCCCTAAATATGCTGCTGAATTAAATGAAGTGCTCTGCCTTTGCAGTTATTTTATCAATTCAATGATAATACAAGAAATTGAGTTACCTATTGTCTGGAAAGTTTCAAGCACTTTTTTTTAACCTTGTCATTTAGTACAAGACCATTCTAAATAACATTTAAGTCTCAATTGATGCAATTATTGCTTGGTTGCTCATAGCAGTGTTTAGACTAACAGGTAGGTACTCTCATTGGATCTGTGTTTATCTCTGCTTTTAGATTTTAAAATGAAACTTGGTTTTAGTAACTTGTTCAATGGCCTATTGGAATGCTACCATACTAGATCTGTTCAGATGTATTGCACTTGTTGGTTTAAGTTGAGTTGGTCTGATAACTTCAACTATCTCTTCCCAGAATTGTTTGAACTGTTAGTTGATTTTCTTGATTGTCGCTGACTGTTTACATGCACACCAGGAAACTGCTTATTGCAAGAGAGCTGCCCAAATGTCATTGCGTTTACATGTGCTGTGTTAGCAGTGCATTTTTAAACCGCATATACATGTGGCACAATTGGTAATTGGGTTTCTCCACTGTTACTTTTAGTCGTCTTATCTTTGCCACTCACATGCACTCTTTAAAAAGCTGTGAGAAACCTGTCACATAAGGCTTAATCTCTTGCAGAAATCCAGGCATGTTAAACCTCTTAGTTCGCTTTTACTAGTTTCAGAATGCTGCTTTCTGCAAAACTACACTATTTTCTTAAGTGCATATAAACATCTTTTGCTGGTCACCAGTTTTTATCAGAGTGGCAGTTGGAGAGTTTGTTGGAAGCGGTTTCTGGTTGGCTGATGTTACCACCCAGTTTGTAAATGCAGTGGCTATGTTCACGATGTGATGTTAGACTTGTTTCCCTTGCAGCCAGACTGGTAAGAAGCTGATGGCGAAATGTCGCATGCTGATCCAGGAGAATCAGGAGTTGGGCAGGCAGCTGTCTCAGGGGCGCATCGCCCAGCTGGAGGCTGAGCTCGCCTTGCAGAAGAAGTACAGCGAAGAGCTCAAGAGCAGTCAAGATGGTGAGCAGAATCCTTCTCCATTCATCCAACTCCATTTATGGTTTGTTTTCATGGAACTTAAACTCAATTTTTGTTGTCTTTTTTTCTTTGTACCTTTGCCTTTTTTTGGGGTCCAGAGCTCAATGACTTCATTATTCAGTTAGATGAGGAAGTAGAGGGCATGCAGAGCACCATCCTGGTTCTTCAACAGCAGCTGAAGGAGAGCAGGCAGCAGTTGTCTCAGTTGAACTCCCAATGCACTTCTAGTGGATCTGGTCCAAGCAGAAATTCACCTTCAACGGCCTCTGAACCTCCCATACAAAGTGAATCTGCGAATGCCTCGTGCTCAAACGTTGTGAAAGACTGCGGAAGGGTTTCCAACGGACCCTCCAACGGGAACTCATCTCAGAGGGGTGCATCTGGGGCCAGTCTGTATAGGGAAGCGAGCAGTGCAGATGAAGATTACCCACCATCACCATCTGTCTTCAGCCCCTCTCATGGTGGCATGTTGAAATTTTCCAACCACTCAGAAGTTGCAGTGAGCCAGAGGGGTGGAGAAGGGTATGTGACTCAACTAAGTGCGGGCTATGAGATCGTGGACTCACCAACGGGCAGTGAGACGTCAGTGACCCAGCACTCAAACGATACAGACTCCAATGCTGACTCCCATGAGGCCGCTGCTGTCTCCAAAGGCAGCAGGACTGCTGGTATGCGGCACAGCACTCAGAATGGCCTGGACTCCTCTGCAGCAACAGTCGCCTCCAGTGCCTCCACAGGGTCTTTGTAACGGTCTAATAGTTACGTTTTTTTTTTTTTTTTAAAGTCATGATAAACAAGGAAATTGCACACTTCAGGCCAGTTAGTTATTGTTTGAGAAATGGTCAAATGCATCACTTTTGTTTTTCTACCCAACCTTCCATCACCACCTATTACAGTGCGACATGTTCAAAGCTGATTACGTTTATAAAATAAGAAAAATTGTGTTTGTATATTTGAATTCATTTTTTTTTTTTTTTATGAATGACTTTTAAACCTATTTTTTTTTTCTCTCTCCTTTTCTGTCAGATATAAACATTTGGTTCTGTACTGTTCATTTGCTTGCTTGTTAGAACTCGGAAATCATTTAGCTATGTGTTGTATCATAATGCTCAATTAAGTCTTGAAGGTGACAGTTCAGAGAGTCCTTAGATTCCTGATGTTGAACTTTTCTTTTTTTCCTCTACATGAGAAAACATTTTGTTTGACTTGTGTGTAGTTTGAGATGTATCTTGGTAAATTCTTATTTCAATCCTTTTCATGTACTGACCAAATATCAATAAAGAATTTTAATGACTCAAACCTTGCTTTGATTTTCTGCTTTGAATGAACTCTATTCAAACCATTACATCTGTTAATCAATATGTTTTCACTGTAATTCCTAAGCAGGAAAATGCAATTAAATCTGTGTATTTAGTGAGACTGTAAAGTGATCTCTGACATGTTTTGGATGTTAAGATGCTTTTTAATTAAACAGATTTTTAATGAGATCCATTATGCAGAAGCAACATTTTGCTTAATTTTGTTAGCCATCCGCACCATTAGATGGCGCAAATCCAGTGCATCAGACTAGCAGATCTCGGTGATGATGCTTTCGAGCTTTTATCTTATCAAATGAATGAGACCGCCTGAAGTAGGAGGCTCCTTGGGACAACCTGTGTATATATGTATGCATGTAGAGAGAGCCAGCCTACCGGACACACAACAAGGAATCTGCCGAGAAAATCCAGCATTACAGCAAAGATGAACACGGATGCGATTGTTATCGTTTCTGCCGCGAGGACTCCTATAGGTACACTGATCTCATGTCTCATGTCATGATATTTTTCCATTCGATGCTGAGCACCTCTATGTAGCTGCGAACTGTAGTGTATCCTGTTGACAGATTATACTAGAAAGTTTCTTCTCCTGTGTCATTAACTCCTGAGTTAACAAGTTAACCAGATAATAATCTGCACGACGATGATGAAAAAGAGTCTGTTTAGTTCAGTTGTGTATCGTCAAAGTATGTGTCTGATTTGTTCATTTTAATTAGCTAATGCTCTCAAGCTATCCGGCAGTAGTGTTGTGTCTCACAATGGTGCTAAAGAAACGGAAAGCTGCTCTGATTGGTTGCTCAGCGTTCTCGCCAGTGTCCTCGTGTTCTGATTGGTTCATTTATTGTAGCGCCATGGTCTGGAGAAATTTTATTGCTATTTTTTTTAATCCTTTATCATTCAAATTATATACATTGATATATAATGTAAAAAATTCTGCACATTACGTAAATGATGTTGTTTCCTATAAGTATTAATCATGGAAACAGTACCAATATTTAAATAGGATAATAATAGCAAAGAGCAAAGAATTAGCAAATTAGAAATAACATAAAAACTTTTCCTTTTTATGGTCTGTTTACACATGCATGCTCTATAATGATTTTGATATGGTAAAAAGCAAACGCTGGTATATGGGCAATATAGCTTTGTTTGCCTTTTTTTCTTTCATAAATTATTTTTCAGTTAAAACAAAAAATTCTATATTTTTGCTCTTTTTTTTTAAATTTATTGACAGGATCATTCAATGGAGCCCTTAGTAGTATACCTCTCCATGATCTAGGGACATTAGTCATCAAAGATGTGCTGAAAAGAGCCAATGTAAAGCCAGAAGAAGTCTCAGAGGTCATCATGGGTCATGTCCTCACTGCAGGTATAGCACAACATGTAGTATACATTAGCCTATTCACCATATACATACAGAACTCATCAATGACAGTAACTCAAAGGGAATTGATCGTCCTCTTTTACATTTACTTTAGGTCATGGTCAGAATCCTGCTCGGCAGTCAAGTGTTGGTGCTGATATCCCATACTCCGTGCCAGCATGGAGCTGTCAGATGGTCTGTGGATCTGGCCTGAAGGCTGTGTGTCTTGGTGCTCAGTCCATCATGACTAAAGAATCCACTATAGTAGTAGCAGGAGGGATGGAGAGCATGAGTCGGGTAAGACATCTGTAAAGACACTCATGTTAGAGCACTTCTGCTATTTTTAAGGAACCGGTAATGATAACCAAGCAACACTTTGTCTTTCAGACTCCTCATATAGTGCAGATGAGGTCAGGGGTGAAGATGGGAGATGCTACTTTGCAGGACTCTATATTGACTGATGGACTCACAGATGCCTTTAACAATTACCACATGGGAGTCACAGGTATTGATTTTTATTTTTTTAAACAGACTGCCTTCCTTGATTGTGTCCTTTATTAGTCCAGATGATGTAGTTTTGGTCATGTGTCTGTGCAGCTGAGAATGTGGCTAAGCAGTGGGGGGTGTCCCGCGAGGCTCAGGACCAGTTTGCCGTAACGTCCCAGAACAGAACTGAAGCAGCTCAGAAGGCTGGATATTTTGACCAGGAGATTGTGCCAGTTACTGTTCCCTCTAGGAAAGGCAAGATTTTTTTTGTGTTTAGAAATATGATTTTTTTTTTTTTATAATAAAGTATTTTTTTTAATGTTTTTGAGAAACGTCTCTTGATATATAAAAAATATTGAAAAATATTACAATTTAAAATGCCTGTTTGCTTTTTTTAATGTATTTTAAATTGTAAGATTTACAGATATGATGGCAAAGCTAAATTTCCAGCAGTCATTAGTGTCGCTTGAGCCATGATCCAGAATTCATTCTAATATGCAGATTTAGTGATTAAGAAACATTTCTCATGATTATAAATTTTGAAAACAGTCAAACTGCGTAATATTTTTGGTGAAAGTCTTTTAAATTCTTTCAGGATTCTATGAATAGAAATATCAAAAGAACAGCATAAATTTAATTATTATTTTTTTGTATATCCTTAAGCTTGTATTTATCTCTGATGACACTGAATATCAATTCAAATAAACCCTTTATTACCATAACAGGTCCAGTCGAGGTCAAAGCTGATGAGTTTCCTCGGCATGGCAGTAATATTGATGCTATGTCCAAACTGAAGCCCTGTTTTGTGAAGGATGCTTCCGGTACAGTGACAGCTGGCAATGCATCAGGTAAATGGTGACATCTTTCACACTCAGTTATGATGTAACTTAAGGGTCAGTTTCACTGCATACAGATAGTAGTGCTTTGATTCCATTGGTTTTTGTTTAACAGGCATAAATGATGGGGCCGCAGCTACTGTTCTCATGAGCCAATCAGAGGCCCACAGGCGGGGCTTAAAACCAATGGCACACATCACATCCTGGGCTCAGGCAGGCCTTGATCCTTCAGTCATGGGCACAGGACCAATTCTAGCCATTAGGAAAGCTGTGAGTGTCTGTGGAGTCATCGCAGCACGTAATTTATCCGTAATTTAAACGTTTACTAATTAATTAATTTAGGTGTTTTCTGCTACAGTCCTTGCAAACTTATTGTTAAAATATTACTATTATTATTATTATTTTTGGTTTGCACTAGTAATAATGATTCTATATCTTGGTTTTTAAATTGAATTGAATCTGCTTTCTAACCAGGTTGAGAAAGCTGAGTGGAAGCTGGATGAGGTTGATCTGTTTGAGATAAATGAAGCGTTTGCTGCTCAGTCCGTTGCAGTGGTAAAGGAGCTTGGTCTAAATCCTGATAAGGTGTGTAGCAGCTTTACGCCATGGTAATAACATTGACCATTATTGCAAATATTAGAGGTACATCTCACTTGACCTGTGTTCACTAAAGCTATCTTTCAGTGACCAGACTACATGGAAATGACTAAAATGAACTCTTTGCCTAAGTTAAAAATTATAATTTACTCCTTAGACAGTTACTCATCTTCCTCATTTTTTCCATTCTTTTCTTGTTTACAGCTGGTCATTTATAACATCTCCTTGTGATATATTTGACATGGATGTGTGCACAGCATAATTGAACACTTCTTTTGTCTCAGGTAAATGTGTGTGGAGGGGCGATCTCTCTCGGACATCCTCTCGGTATGTCTGGCTGTAGAGTGTTGGTGACCCTGCTTCATGCACTTCAGAGGACAGGGGGACGGAAAGGGGTCGCTTCACTGTGTATAGGTGGTGGAATGGGTATCGCCATGTGTGTAGAGAGCAAATGAGTGTTGTATATAGACAGATGACTTCCAAACTGTAATTGTGTGCTTCTAATCAGGCCTTGAATCCAGTTGGTCATATATATTTAAAAAAGATGTTTTAAATCTTAACAGGCTATAATGAGACTAAAGCAACTACCTACTCAAGTCAGTACTTATATACACCGTAAGGAAGGGTAATCTATAGTAAAATTCACATTTGGCCAATTCTGGTGAAATCATCTCTAATGTATCATCATAGACAGTGGCATTTTGCAGTTAATACTAATGTTATTTTTTTTTTTAATGGTACAAGAAGAGTACTTACATACCAGCTTTTAAGACATTCCTTTTCTGTTTTAGTCGTCTATGGTTGCTGATTTACTCTTATTTTACAGCTTTTATTGGTATTAAATCTGGGTCTGTCCACAAGCATATCAACGATAATTTTATTGAATTATGAAAATGTTACGGTGTGTGTTCTGTGTGTATTAATGCATCAGCTGTATGGAATCAGTCTGTTTCCAGCAGTATGGAAATGGGACCTAGTGTTTAGAATTAGACCTGTCTACACTGTGCAGTAGAAAACTGTCTTAGAAATGTCAAATGTGCCAAAATACAAAATTAGCCTCTGTCCTGTTCTTCCAATAGTCTGCTTTTAATACTCTCTCCAAATGTTAATTTATACCTCAGGGGAAAGCTGTTTACATATTTAGTCTGTGTTGTACTCCTAATCTCACTGCTTAATAAAGATTTTAATGGAGAGCCCTGTGTCCTACAGTGCATACAGGTAAATTAGACCACTTTTTGGTAAATCATGCAGATTTTCCAAATTTCTCATTGCGGTAGTTAATTAAACAAACTAACCTCATGCATTATCACGCATTATTTGTAAATTGAATCTTAGGAGATGATTACTCTCAGACCTTGTCAGCCTCATGTTACCTCATTTATCACCTTACTGTGTGAGATGTGACAGCGTCGTGGAGAATTGATCGAGTTACCGGTAGGTGGCGTCAAATCTCAGATGGCGCTGGCAGTCGTTTGTTTTTTCGGCCTGCCCTGTTGAGTGCTACAGCTGATTGTTGTCATGAAGTCTAAACAGTTTAAAACGAGTCAGTACGGAGAGCCTTCCCACTCTTGAACCGAGTTTTGGTTGCAGTACCACCAGAGTTCCACTGGGGGCGATCGCCATGAGTGCAAAATGAATGGGAGTCAATGGGGCTAGACGGCTAAATTTGTCCCTTTCACCCGATTGCCGTTGAGAAATCTCAGATCTGATTGTAGGTTTTGCAAATTCAAGATGGGTTATAGGTTGAAAATTTAATGAACGAGTACTAATGTCCTTTCAATTTCTTACAGGTTGAGTTGTTTTTGCCCATAACACGCTAGCATTCTGCTAATGAATGTGAATGTGTATGACGTCATTGACATTTTAAAAGATTTTTAAAGCAAATAAGTGACTCTAAAAAAAATCTAACACCCAGCAATGTTTAATTTATTTGCATCTCCTTTAGGATACAACATTCAAATTACTAGACAAAAATTATATCTTGAGAAAAGTGGATTTTGAGGGGTATACCGCCATTGACCTCCATTCATTCTGCACTCGTCCATACTATGAACCTGCAACCAGTTCAGAAGCCGGAAGTGTAGTGAGAGTGAAACTTCTCGCCATATTATACATTCTCTGGCGTTACTTAAGCAGAGACTGTATTTTCTTTATCTAGAGGTTACAACACGCCTGTCTGACGGACGATTAAATACTGCGCGCGAGCTTCTCTTAGTTCTTAGTCACATGCTACTAAACGGCGGTCAGGTAAGTTTGTAAATCACTGAAATCTAACAAGTGTGTAATAATACGTTACTGGTAGTTTACCATCAGCACAAAATTTGGACTGTCTTCATGAATAGAAGTGGCCCATAAATCATTCATATGCATTTTTTTATTGGAGTCGCGTAAGGGGGGAGAGCTAATCATGATGTTGTATTTGTAAAATGTTTATTTTCCTCAGTATTGCGCGCTAAAACAGCACAAAATACCGTTTACAGAATGTCAAAACATAAACTAACAGATTTAAGTCGTATTAACTTTTAATTATCATATAGAATATCTCCTATAGCACTGTCAGCATTGTCATAATCATGTTAAAATGGGCAGAGTATCAGAATTGGTGTATGGAAAAATAATTATCCCCGTTTTTTTCACGTAATGACACATATAGATATAGACAGATATTTTAGGTAAAACATATGGAATCATTCACCTGGTGTCAGGTGTGGAGTTTTGATTTTGACATTTCTAAATTGTATTTTTTCTAAATAGTTTGCAACTTTATTAATCCGTTTCTAATTTTGAACAGCATTACAGTCAAGATGCTTAAAGCCATGGGTCAATTATTTTTTTCTTCTGGACTCCAGAACCCAAAGTTCACTGCTCAACAGAGTAAGGTTAGTGTGTACATATGACTTTGCCAGAAACCTTTCAGACTTTACCGCAGACTTTGGATATGTTCATTTTTTACTTAGCAAGGATCATGCTTAGTTCTTGATGTAGTCCTAAACTCATGTCTAGATTAAAGCAGACCTTGTATTATTGTTTAATGGCTCATTTGTTTCCAGTCATATTTGATGAATATATGCTTTTTAGGGTGAAGACTATGAGGTCCGCACTTACCACACAACAAACTGGGTGAGCACTGCTGTGACTGATATGGAGCAGGACCCGGCCTTTAGCACAGGCTTCAGAAGACTGTTCAAATACATTCAGGGGAATAATGACAAAAGTAAGTGGGCATGTTCCTGTAGGTGGATAGAGAGCAGATAGTAGTAGGCATTCAAGATTAGAGCATTCAGCCATTATTTCTGCATTTTGGGCCTGTGATTATGACATTTTTATTACACAACAGTGGAAAATAACATAAGCACATAGCTGAGAAATCACCTCATGCACAAAGCCAAAATTCAGTTATGTGGAAATGGTTTTCTGTGAGCTACATGACTTCAATAATTCACACCTCAATATGCCTTAATAAAAAGCATGTAGGAGGTTGTGTTCCCACAGAGTAATTGTGCTAATGATTCACCGGATGACATTGCATTTGCAAGATAACTTTAGCAGACATTTCAGACACTGAGATCTGTGCATGTTTCAACTCCTTTACTTAAGTGCTTGCCCTGTATGTCCTGTATCAGATTGTAAGGTGGAGATGACTGCACCAGTGACCTGTCTGATTGAGCCTGGTGCCGGACCCGCTTGTGAAAGCACCTTCACCGTGTCCTTCTTCATCCCTGAGGAACATCAGGCTGACCCACCCAAACCCACAGATCCAGATGTTTTCATCGAGAACAGACAAGAGGTCACGCTGTTTGTGAGGTATGTTTGTGTCTTTATTAAAACAAAATGCAATTTTAATAATATTTCACAATATTACTATTTTGACTTTTTTATTATTATTATTATTTTATAATCAAATAAATTTGGTCTTGCTGAGCATAAGATACTTCTTTTATAAACATTAGAATGTATTAGACTCCAATTCTTTGAGTGGCAGTTTATTTTGCAAGGGATTTTTGACCAGGTAAAACCAAGTGTCTCAGAAAAACTATATTACATAGCTCTGGTTTAAAATAATTGTGTTATCATAGCTTCACATTTGCTTGGCCTTGTTTTTTGCAGGACCTATGGAGGGTTTGCTAACAGCGAGAACAGCCGTGTGGAGCTTCTGACACTGATAGAGAGCCTCAAGAGGGATGGGATGAAATTCAAGGAGGCCCCATTCTACAGAGCGGGATATGACAGCCCCTTCAAACTGACCAACCGCAGGAACGAGGTGTGGCTGATCAAAGATGGGGAATAAAAGCTCTTAAGGATCAAATGGTCATGCCTTATGATGTGAATGAAGAATAAACAAATCTGTTTGTTTGAACTTAACAATAGTTTATGTGCAGATGCTTTGTTTACTATGCACCTCAAGTGCCTTAATGTTTTTATAAAAGAATTTAACACTACTAATTGTAAATCTGACCAATATATTTTACAGCAAAAATAATACTTTAGGTAAGTACAATTAACTGTGAAATCATACAAAAAGAATGTTGCGCTAATTTCTAATCGACTGTTTTTGTCACTAATAATGTCTCAAAGCACTTATGTTTGTAGAGGCACAAGTACTTGACTGAATCACTAACTTGTGAAATATCTGTTTTTTTTGTAATATCTGAATAAATATGTATTGTGATATGTTTCTATTGCACTCGGTATTGATTCTAACCGTTTAAGGGAACAATGAAATTTTATGAACTTGTATTTTGTCAGTTTAGTCCAAAATCACAATATATGTAAGTTTTCTCCACGAGAGGTCGCATTATCAAAACAATAACGGAGGCGACGCTTGATGACGTTATGGAGAGTGGAACGATCAGAGATGTATGTTCCTTCCAAAGTTATTCAAACAGCGAATAAATTATACAGAGAAAGTGAACAAAGAACATTAACGTGAACACTATGACTGACTTAAGTCTAGCTTTAAACACTCTCAAAAAACTCCCCTTATAATCAATGTAAACTGTCTATACACTGTTTGACGAATGAATGTTTGTCATACATCATGTGTACATCAGCACTTTCTCGTTTATGATTGAATTCGCGAGAGAGCAGAATTCAGTGAGTGCATGCACTGAATCAAAAACTACTGGGTTTCAGCGATGACTCAGCTTGACGCCTTTGATTGGCCACTGCCTTCATAAGCTTAACAGAAACATGTGTGATTGGTTATAATGCGTAAAACACGCAGAGAGTCATGATGCAACATTGAGCAGATTAAATTTAATGCTGCAGTCAACCCTTTTAATTTAATTGTAATTTTACTCGCGATTGCCGTATTGGATTTAGTTGAACTTTGCAGAGACATTTTTGTCTATGTGTGTTACCATAGTTACAAGCGGTAACCAGGGATAGTGTGGATATTATGTCATTGATTGGCGAGGAGGAGATATGATTTCAAATTTGACTTTTTTTTCTGGATTTACATTTGTAAAATATTTGGGACAATGTCAACTAAATGAAATATATGATATCACACTGTGCTAGTGTTTTTTTTTTTTGTTGTTGTTGTTGTTGAAAATCTGACATATTGTGCCTTTAAAATAACTAAAATACAAATTTTTAAACGTTTTAAAACATTATAACTGCACGCATCTTGGCTCTGCTCCTATAAATGAGTAGCATGATCCTTCTGCATTGGAGACTGCAGTTTCATGACCACTGTAGAAACCAGTTTTTTTTTTCTCAATGTATTATAGCAGTTTATACTATTTTATAACACAAACTACTAAATTCAATTTGTATCATTGTAGAGGTTTGTTTCAAGCATTGTAAACACTGCAGTACTAAACACCAATGACCGCTAGGTAGGCTACTAATCAAACTACCCCCCCCCCCAAAAAAAGTGTTTGAAATAAAAAGCAAAACTCACAAAACTATACTGTCTATTGTGTGTTTTTACAAATTACTCATTTTAATTTAGTTAAGTCTTGTCACTTGTCAACCTGTCTGTGCACTGGAAGCTTCTGCCACCAAGGCAATTTCCTTGTGTGTGTAAGCACAGTTGGCAATAAAGCTCTTTCTGACTGATATTAGCCTGGGTTAAGCACAGCACAGGTGATTCACTTTTTTGCTGTGATGTATGCCTGTTATCTTTTTTTAATATAACACAAATTGTAGCCTTTACATTCTGTCCATTTTATGAAGAAACAAAATAAATGTGTTTTTCCACTCTTTAATGTGGTGTAAGATCACAGTATTCACCTCAGTTCAAGCAGCATGTGAATCAACTAAAACATGAATTAAGCACCAGAACATGAATTAATATCAGAAACATGTTGAAAAAAATCATAACATCTTTAAGAATGCCTCATGCAATCGATAAATCAGTATTTAAAAAATGTCAATAAAACCTTTTAAAATTTTTAATAAATCTGTCAGTTAACCGCCACAAACATTTTTTTTTAAAGGGACAATAAGTAACTTTTTAGGTATTTTATTATCTAAAATCAATATTTTTATTCATAAATATGCCCTCAATGGTGTACAAATACCTATGCCAATGTTTAAACTAATCCTTGTAAATGAAGAATTTATTATCTTTATATACATGGGACGGGTAGGTCGACGGAGGCTTCCATGTAGTTCCGCCATCTTGCAAAACTATAATAGCAGAGAGGGACAAAAAGTACTAAGCCAACGCGTTTCCACAGCGCGTTTTCGGTCAGAGCCAGAAACGCAGGTGCAGAGCAGTGAGAGGCGCTTGAAACTGCACCGGCAAGTTTAAAAGTCTGGATTGCATTCTTATTATGGACCATACATATGCCGCGCCACAGGAGAAGAAAACATCGTCGCCAAAACAGTCAAAAATAGAACGTAAAAGGAAACGTGACCGTAGATTACAGAAAACAAGAGTTAATGTCGGGGAAGCTTTTTCTAGGTGGAAAGAGCTAATTCTTGATAAAGATTTCAAAAGAGACGCTGAAGTGGCCAGTTTTCTTCTCGACAGGTAAGTCAGTGTTACAATCTATATTATAATATTTTTTTTATATCTAACAATGCATATAATTCAGAAAATATAACGAATAAATTAGACATAACTACTAATTACAATATTTCATGTTTTCCACAGTCAGTAATTCATACTGTAACATTCGTTTGTTAGTTGTCATGTTGCAGTTTGTTTGAAATAACACACCTGTTCACCTGAAGGAAAACTCGACGAAGTGCTATTAGAAGACATCCTGTCAAAGCTTTTTGGTACACATCGCCTACCGTAGATGCAACGCACATTTGAAAAAGCGAGGCGCTGGAGAGCAAAATTAGTTTGAATGCAAAATACAATTTCACCACTAGATGGGAGTAATTCCTACTCAGTGTCCCTTTAATAGGTATATATATATATATATATATATATATATATATATATATACATACATACACACACACACACACACACACACACACACACACACACACACACACACACACACACACACACACACACACACACATATATTTACTGTGGCCACAAATTAGAATTTCGTTCCCTCATTTTAATACAAAGGTTCCCGTCAGTGGGCCCCCAATCAGCCCAGGCCCCATATGCACATGCAAACCCAGACACAACACCACCTGCTGGCGGAAGTAAGATTTTTTTTTTTTTTTGCACTCTCTTTAATATATTATGTAAAGTTGCATAATGTAGGTTTCAGTCAACACATTTATTTGTCTTACAACCAGACATGAATTTACTCTTTATTTTGGTCATTTAAAAAGAGCCAGCAAAAGTTGTAATTGATCTGATAAAGGACATAACTTCAGGTGGTAGCTAGAGAAATCCTACAAGGCCAAACACTCTCTGCACTGTCATCAGGTTTTTATTTTCAAAGTAATGGTTGCTTGAATATCATGTTCACAAGCTCAGCACAAAAGATGACATGCATGAGGAGAAACAAGGGGCTAACGTCTATCTCTCTGTTGCAGCCGAATCATAAACAAGGATAGAGGATAGAACCCATAAAGATCAATCTGTATACGATATTGGTCCAGGTCACTATATCAAGCTTTAAGTGATGGCCAGTAAGACAGAAAGAGGGCTTGATGACCATGCAAAGCGTCTGGAGTGGATGTACGGCTGTGGATGTCATGGTGACGGTGCTGATGAGATTGTGGTTTGGGCTGGCGGCTGACAGGTGGCAGTGAATAAAAGACAGAAACAAGACAGATGGGAAATTGTAAAATATCACCATGTTTTATTACAGAGACATACTCTTGAGAGTTAGCAGCTTGCTTCCTCTTTAACCATCATTCTTTCTTCTGCTTTACTGATCTGCGTTTACATCGGTAGGATGGGAGAAGGACCAAAACAGAAATTCTGTGACTGGTGAATCTGGACTCTTGACCACAACATCTGTCCCATCTAATTTCACCTCCATCCCGAAAAGCCTACCTCCAGCTACAGTATATCAAACCACTTTCTGGCTATTTGTAAAATAAATACTCTACAAAAGGAAGCCACTCCTAGGTTTCTAAAATGTACAAATTCTTTGAAAATAAGTCCAGGCGTTACTTAACATTTCTGTAGGTATATACATAAAAAAAAAAAAAACATTATAAAACTGCGAAAGAAAACATTCGACAGGTAAACAGGAGGATTAGTAATTAAGCGATTACTTTCGCTAGATGTTAAAACAGAACTCAGGCTGTTAAGTTAAGAGTGTCCCATTCGACTCTTTGGTAAACAACACAATTACAAGTAAACAAGTCATTTGTTTCAAGTAAGAATTAACTCTTTAAAATAACCAACGCAGACACAATGCTTTTTAGGTGACAAATAAAAGAAGACGATGAACAGTGCAAACCTACACACCATAAACCAAACACAAACAAGCCGTCATTACTCCAATCCCTCGGCCCACAATTCCTTTTCCATTCCAGACACTTCCTATAGTCTGAACAGTACGGAAAGACAGTCTTCGGAATCGGTCAGTGTGCTCTTTATCTTGGTCTTTGTAGACCGGCGTACCCAAGCGGTAAGGCGCTGACAGCTGCCTGAGTGAAGCTTGAAATGTGACGCACCTCATGGCGCTGACATAACATCCATCAACTTGAACTACTACAGCCAGAACAAGCAGTCACATAGTAATTCCTTCATTACAACTTTCTTTTACTGCTTCACCAAAAAGCAAGCCCACACAAATCTGTTACTGCTGAAGAATGGAAATAAAAAGCTGAACAAAATAAGAGAATTAATTGCTAAAATTTGGAAAGATGCATCTAGTATTGCCACTGAAAGCGGAGCTTTCTCCGAAAAGGTCAAATTGGATTACATTGTTTTTTTTTCTTTTTCTGAAGAACTGCAGATACAGCAGTATATCATTTACTGCTTGAGCTGACTGCTTGATCTACTTCGATCCTCAAGTCTTAGCCCACACTACAACATCAGGCAGCGCTTCCTGGATGAGCGGGTGGCAAGACCTTCTCGAGTCCTCTGCCCTCAGTCAATATCTGGTGCCGAGAAGACGTTCTGCCTTTGCCAAGAGGCCGTTTGGTATTTTAGCTGCTGCTCTGCTCACATAAAGTGCTGTTAGAGTCTTTAGAAATGGGAAGGGGCATGTTTGAAGGAGGAACAGGGCATGGTTCTTCAGAGTCTGTGAGTTCTCCATCCCTCTCGCAAATAACAGTCATGGGGCTGCTGAGGATCCGGCTGCGGGCGTTATACTTGCTGCTGGCGGCGGAGGGTGGCGTGCGAGATCGGCCGTACTTGGAACCGATTAACGATGGGGACGTTGAGAACATTCCGTCATTGCGCAGCCAGTCGTCGGGCGTCCTCTTGCTCCGGCCCGGTGAAGAGCAGGGACTCTCACCTGTTGGAGATGATGAATCAAATGAGGAGTCGAGGGAGTGAGCCCTGTGAAATCTGGGGTCGGTGCTGCGCAGCATCTCTGCAGCAGACATGCGGAAGCTGGTCTCAGAGCGACTGCCTTTCTTTAGCAGGAGGGCCTTGAAGGTGTCGCTGCTGGTCGAGGATTTGCGCAGGCTGCGCTGGATGGAGCCCGTTTGCCGTGGCACAGGGGACGTTAAGGCGGGGGCTATTCCTGAAGGGGTGACTGATGGGGATAAAGGACCTTGTGAACGGTCCTCTTCAGATTCCTTGCGCCCTAGAACCTTCCGCTTTGACCTAGAGACAAAGATGAAGTATTGTCAGATAAGTTGTTTCATCAAAACAGAAATAAAGCAATGAAAACCAAAGGAGGAATGCACAATATCTCAGTATCAGTCAACAGCATCTGAAGATATAAGATATTTGTGTTCATTTCTTCTACTTCTACATTTAGATTACCTTTGACATCATCTACAGCTCACTTAAGGTTAATCTTTAACACACTATTAGTTTAATAACAATATAGCAAATTATGTAACAATACTGTACGTTATAATGCTGTGATGCCTAAATTCACTCCAGCATTTAAAACAACTGGCTTTAGTTTTTTTTTATGTAGTTAAAATTGTATCAAATGTTTAATTATTGTCAATTTACCAATTGTTTTAAAATTGAACATTTTAAAATCATGCATCCCTAAACCAAAGGTCCAAAAATATTTGTGAAATATTAGCTATATTAGTAAACAGTAGGCGGGAGAACATCAGTTCATTTAGTCCAAACAAAAAATATTTTTGTGTATGAAACTATTATTTAAAGAAAAAAAAGTTGACAGGGCTGCCACTTTACTGCCAGCACTAACGCTTAACTAAAATGCTTTTTGTGATTAATTTTTTCAGTCTTGATGAGCCTATACCCTATGATTTCTGTTCCATTTTCTCATTAAAGTCTAGCCCCCAGCAAACCAAAACTTCACTGCAAAATTGGAAATGCAGGAATAACTTAATGCAGGATAAAAATAGTGGGATTGTTCGGGGGTGGGGGGGTGGGGGGTTAATACAAATTCAGTGTTAAAAGCCAAACCAAAGACGAATACTGCAAGCATTGCAACTTTATGGAAGTGCAGACATAATGGAAGCTTAATCAACAAAGCAAACTGGGCAAAGTGCCCAGCATCATTTTAACCCGGAGGCCTGTTCATTCACCCAACCAACCAGAAGGGGGACCTTGGGTCAATGAATGCTCAGGATCACATCAAATTCATTAGCATGGCATAACTGCTGCAGATTAGGGAGCATGGGATTATCTGTGGGATGAAGCAGAAATTCATCCCAAATCTGAGATGCGCTGGGAGATTATAGAGCTAATCCCACTCGCATCATCATGAGACGAACTGCCAACGGCTAATTACTTGCCAGACCGCACCTCATATGTTGGGGGGTGTTCATGTTCAACTGGTCCAGGCTGAACAAAGAGAAGGAGAAGGAGTATAGAAAAGATCAGGAAAGACCAAAGATGAAGAAAACAACAGATACGACATCGTGGGAAAATTACAAGGGATGTGGAAGCAAGAGTTGAAATGGTCAGATATACAATATCTAAAAATATGAGAAAAAAAAATCTAAATATCCTAAACAAATCCTTAGATAAATATCTAAAATAATAATAATAATTGCAAATATGTATATATGATTAAAACAAGATTAATTTACTTGAAAAGCCAAACTGCATAGGGTTCAGAGAAAAAAAATAATATTTTAGTAACTGTAATAGGATTCATTTCTAACCTATGGATGCTTATCTTGATTTAAGCATGTTGTTATATTTTGAACTAGAAAATGTGAAAAATACTGAATAAATACCTATTTTGTTTTGCAATCCTTGAAAACAGCAGGTCAAATCTTGAGATAATTGCTATGTACACTATGGTTGTAATCTATCTTTTCCTCCAGTTTGATTATTTGATTAATCTAAAGCTCAGTGCTTTGAGAGTGGCATCAGGCAAACCGCAGGATTTATGGAGCACATAGCATCTGGTGCTCTGTAAAACTACATCTAAACTGGTCTTCCATTTGAAGGATATCTTTTGCTCTAATGTCTGTGTGAGACTGCAGCAGTCCAGAGCAGAAGGAAGAGCAAAGCTGCACACACACTGTAGCAGAGGAAACCAAATCCTCTCAAGTGAAATTGTGTGATGTGCTGAAGAACTTTAAAAACCTGCCCATTACACGTGACTATAGCAAGCCTGCATACGTAGTACGGCTGTGTGAACTCAAACATAACATAATGAATTTTAAATAATGCACTATTCACTGTGCATCACAGGTGCATTTTTTATGTGAAGGACTGCAGTAAGGCTACGAGTGTTTTATAATGGAATTAGAAGAGATCCATCTTTTATTTTTTTATTTTTTTACACAGCCGAACTATGTATGAGCATCCAGTGGGCTAATACTTCAGCCTGGGGCATTTCTCAGTCTGACAGACAGGGACCACAGAAGCTCTACTCTTACAAGCTGCTTTCCTTCCACGCTCCATCTTTGATGAATGTATCTGAGATTGGATAGGACAGCTCGCTTTAAAATTATGAATGCGGTTTATGGGACGAGGGAGGGATGGAGTGGAAAGGAAGTAGACCAGACTTTGAAAAGGGTTCACAACAAAGTATTGTGGGAATTTACCTGTGAATGACAGCAAAGAGGTCCTCTGTGGTGCGGGGCCGTGTGGGGGTCACCATGTCCCCACAGCTGTCGCTGTTGATGCTGGGAGACTGAGAGACGTCCAATGTGCTGGACTCAAACACCTCACCTGGTAGAACATTCATATATTAAACTCATATAATATATATATGTATATATATAGAAAGAGAGAGAGAGAGAGAGTGTGAGTGAGAGAGAGAGAGAGAGAGATAGAGAGAGAGAGAGAGAGAGAGAGAGAGAGACAGAGAGAGAGAGAGAGAGAGAGAGACTTGTTATAATACCACAGTGTTACTATCATAAAGTATAGCACTTCCAACACGAAGTTCATAGGGTTTGATTCCTTGAATACAAAAACATCTCAAATGTATCAAGGCTACTAAATGCATACATGTAATGTAAATGTTCTCTTATAATAACAAACTCAGCTGTCAAAGTGATACTCTCTTGCTCATAAATGCCCTGCAGTCTAAAATTCAATACTGGTACACCAAAATGCATAGGCATGTCTGGACAAATTTCTCTAACAAAAACATCCAAAGCACAGAGAGGAAACCCTTCTATGCAGATTTAAAACACTGGTAGAGCTAGAACATGGTATTATGCAAAATATAAGAAAACACAAGATTTTTAAAGAGTCAATCAAAAGTACCAAGACACATACAGCTGTCAATAAATCCAAGGGCACACACATATGCTTCATGCTCTTCAATTATAATATGCATAAAGACGGTAAAAATCAGTAAGTTTAATATTATCTTACATTGTTATGGTCGTATCCACCTTTCCAGAGTTCAGTTGTTCTGCTCTCTTCTCATCTCACATCTGCACTTGCCTGAGCTGCTGAGGGTGATCTCACGTTACAGGCTCTCTTCCCTACCCCTCCCTCCCTCACTTCTCTTTTTCTATACCCACTGTCAGCTCCACCCCCTCCCCATCCCGTTTAAACGGCTCTCCCTAGGGAATGCTGTCCCATTCTATCCTGACTCTGACTAGAAGTGTGAGGGGGAGAGAGTGTGAACGCTGTGACAATGGCGATTTTAAAAGACATGCACGTTTTCTTTAGCTGTAGAGATTTAAAATATATATAAAAAAAGAAATACCTAAAAAAAAGTAGATATGTAAGCTGCACACCTTTAAACAGCCTCTGCTTTGATTACCATATTAAAGAGATGTCTGTGTATAGTTGGTGTCAGTAGTCATATATTCATTATTTAAAAATAACTATTTAAATATTTAATTTATTAAGATTATTATTCATTTACATTTGGCATGTCATGTAACATGCATGCAAAACAACTAGTCTATAAATTAAAGAATGAACAATAGAAGAATAAGAGAGAAATAAACAATGAGAATGAGATTGTAATGGAGGATGAAAGAATCAAAAGTCTAAGGGACAGATGGTGAGAGGGGATGGGTGGCAGAAAGAATGAATATAGTGATAGAGTTGGGCAAAGAGAGAGAGAGAAGTAAAAGTATTGAATCCAAAGGGCTGCTGCAGTGTTGTCCCATTCTAAGCCCTGATTCACCCATTGGTGGAGGTGAGCAAAATAAGACACCTATTGATTTACATGCACAAATACACTCATCCACAAGGTCTCTTTTTCTTTATAATGCTATTTTAACACAAGCTGAAGTGCCAATATGCACCCCCTTGATCTCATCCTCTCTCTTTATGAAATTTAGAGCTTAAGATCACAATGTCATCCAATAGTGTCTCTGACTCTTTAAAAAGGCCAGAGTATTTAAAATTGTATGATTTTGTTTTATAAATGACATCCAACCCCAGAGTAAAATTAGGAAAATCTAACTCACCACTTTCATCATCTTTAGAGCCAGAAGATCCTGTGCTGCTGGTTACATCTTCATCATCTCTTTCTTCACCCTCTTCTTCAGAGGTGCCCTTGTCTGCATCAGGAATGATGGTACGAGGAATCTGGGAGGACTCTTGAGTTACACTATCTGTGGGAGAAATCTCCTTAGGAGGTGCAGAAATGTCAATGCTATCCTTCTCAGTTGTCTTTTCTTCCTGTTCTGGCACAGGTGTGGGGTCCAGATTTTCAGCTGTAGTAGTAGAGATGTTAGCGTCATTCTGAGACCTCGGCAATTCACTGACATGATCCACTGAGGAAAAGATGAGAGAAAACTTGGGCTTTTTGGAGACCACAGGAGGCTTCTTCTTGGGTGTAGTGTTCTTCTCGGGTGATGCCAGGGCAGTCTCAAGACCATCTACTTCAGCTGTGACCTTAACCTCATCAAGATCAATGGAACCATTTGTAAGGAAGGATGTCTGTTCAGAATGTGATATTACACTGTCAGGTTTTGCTTCAACATGGCTACCCTGACTGTGCTGCATGGAGAGTTTTTTCTGTGGAGATGATGGCCTTAAATTTGGAGGTATGCAAAGGATGCCCTGAGGAACTGTGGGGTGCCCTGTTTTTTGAGACTTCTCTGGGGTTTGGGGTCTGGCTAACTGGCTAACTCCATTGTTTTCAGGCCGTTTTGCTGGCCGAAGCTGCACACTCTGAAGGGCAAAAGGGGTGATGAGAGGCATGCCAATCTGACTAGGCTCCTCAGAATGCGGGGACACTGGTTTTCTTTCTAGGTTCACTGGTTTTAGGCTACCTTTCATTTCCTTTAAGCAAGCAGAGGAAGGTGTAGGTGGTGTCAAGCTAGGTAGGTGTTGATTTTGGGGTGGTGAATAAGCAGGGATGGTAGAAAAAGAAGGCAGCGGTGGTGGAGGAGGTGGTGGAGGACTGAAAGAACTATTGAGGCTAGACAAAACAGGGTCAGTAAACACCTCTGGAGGTGGAGGCGGTGGAAATTCAGGGGAGGAATTGATGAAAGGAGGGTTCATTGATGCTTGTTGATGGGGGGTTGTGGGTAAAGGAGGTGACGGAGGAGGACATTTCTGGTCTATAGTGCACACAGGGCTGGAGGGTGGAAGGGAAGGAGAAAAGGATGAAGGATTAAAAGGTACAAGAGCCACAGGGCCAGCTGGAAGAGGAGGTGGAGGAGGTACATTGTTCCTGTTGGAATCAGAGGTGTTGGAGGAAAGAGAAGTGGAAGAAGATGATATGGATACAGATGAAAGCAAGGATGATTTTCTTTCAGGCACTCTGGGTTTGGGCTTGCCTGATGGGGACATGCATCTCATGAAGGAGGGAACAGGAGTGCCTGCTGTTGGAGTGTTGGATTGACTCGAGTATCCACTTGATGGAGAAGTCAACCGGTGTACCCGATCTGGTGATGAGGTGCCTGTTCTGGGCTTCACACACACATTACTTCCTTCTTGAGCAGGAGGATGATTAGCCTGGTTACCATTGTGGAGGCTTTTTGCATTTGCTATCTCAATCACTTGTCCAGCTGAAAGTGTATTGGTGCACGGTGACTGTGTCTGATCTTCAGATGGACGAGGGTACTCCATGTAGTAGCCCCAGGAGTCTGCATAATCAGAACGGAGGCTACTAGTGTCACTTTGAGAAGGTGTGACATGACAAATGGAGTACACATGAGCCATCCCTGTAGCTGATACACCACTGCTGCCTGCACTGATGCTGCTCTGACTCCTGGAACGGAGCATCCAGGAGTCCTCATAGTCACTACAAGGACTGTGAGACGGTGAGGTGGAGGACCCTTTGCCTTTCAGCCCATTCTGAAGTGACTGTTGGAGCGTTGCAATCAATGACTCATTGAGAAGTGTACCATTGCTAATATCTGACTGTCCAATACAGGCAGTGGGTGAACTGGCTTTCTTAGGCTTTCGTCGTAGAGAGTCTGTGCGTGCTGGTGGAAGAGGTGGTTTCTTGGGCTTGCGTAGAGAAATGGAACGTGACAGTGAACGGTCACTGTACAAGCTGTTTCGGTCTTCTTGCTGACCCAGGCACTCATACATACTGTGTCTTGCCGTTCTTCCTCCTATGCCATGACAATGGCCGCTACCCTGGCTCCTTGACCTTAGGCCTGAATCCAGATGCATGGAAGTGTAGAAGCCATCATTGTCCACTGAGTAGAGCGAACTAGAGTCCGTGCCTTTTGAGGAGCGTTCAAGGCTACTATAGAGATGATTTACGGGTGTTGAGCAGCTTGAAGATAGCGTCCTTTTGGGCAAGACATTCTCAGGAGTGTCATAAATCCATTGCTCTTCTGAAGACAATGTTCCTGCGGCAAGGGTGCTGTGGCTGTGTAAACTGCTATCAGACTGGCCAGTCTCACTGCAGGTATCCTTCATGCCTGCTTCTGGTGTGTGTGATCCTGTGCCCACACTACTGGTGCTCTCACTGTTGACAGTTGAGACCATGCTAAGAGCTCTAGCTTTAGTGTACGGTGACCCAGCAAGTGGGCTCTGGCCAGGGCTTGATGTGGTGTGAAGTGCAATAACCTCAGCAGAACATGACAGAGTAGCATTTGGTATAAAGGAGGTTGAGTAGGCTGCATGTGGAGAAACTACACAGGCTGGACCCGAGACAGATCCCCACTCCCTTTGAGTACCTCTCACCTCCTGAGATTTTGGCCGTGCTTGGGTGCATACCCTGGGGGCATTCCTTATGTGCACCACAGTATCATCTACTTGTAATTTTCTAATCTGCTGAGTTGCTTTTGCAGTGGAGTCTTCTTGCCTGGAAGGGGTGCTACTGTAAAGGTGCTCTGTGTTAAGAGAGACTCGTGCACCTCGTGGCAAGCTGTGAAAACGTTGGATATCATTGCCAAACTGTGGAGCCATTACACCAATTGAATTTCCATGGGAGCTCCCATCAGAAGCAGAAGAGATGTTTGTGGCAGAGGTGGAAATGCCAGCCATCTGAGCTGCAATTCCTTGGCCTTTCTGAGCCCGTATTCTCCTCACAGAGGGTGGGACGATTTTCACATTCTCAGTCTGGCAGCCAGAGTCCTTTGTTATAGATTGACGGAGAGTTGAATTCCCATTTATGACTCGCCCAAGTGTCGAATACTGTCCAGGGATGAACATGGACTGTGGCCGAAGCTCTCCTCCACATCCTTTCACCGCTGCAGAGAAAAAATAAAAAGAGGCAATGAGAAATACTACAGCTGTTTGTTTTTCTCCCCTCCATCTCTTTGTGACATCAGCTGACAATCAAATTAACCCTCTCTACTGAGAGCTAATTAATGTGATTAGCTGCAGCCACATGTGGCATATCGATAACTTCTGGAAACTTTGATGAAGACTGATAACTTAATGGATGGTACCAAATATGTTGTCCATTCCTGAGTGTAAATGAAAGTGTGTACACTAAATCAAGGATCTTAGCTGGTGCTCGAAAGGGGTACAGACACATAGTGTAGCATGGTGTAACCACAAATATTTAAGGACTTATTTATTTATCCATGCAAACACGTTTAGAGCAGGGGTTTTCAAATTGGGGTCCGTGGCACAAAACCAGTGTGTCCACAAAATAATTTGCTATACCGTATTTTCTGGACTGCAACTCATGTGTTTTATCTTCTGAAACGTGCTATGATTTATATTCCAAAGTGACTTATATAATGCATTAATGTCAAATAAGCAAAGTGTAAACATTTAAGAGTGGGCTCTTATATAGCTATAGAGGTTTTCTTAATTTTAGGAAATGTTTCACATAAAGCAAAAGAGCAAGTGCATTTTGTTAGTTATCTTTATTTTACAAAAGCACAATGTTTCACTGCTCTGATAGATATCATATATTTTGCGCTGATATAAGGAATCCAAAGTTTTTGCATTGGTGCCTCCCGTGAGCACACAACAAATCAGTTGTAGCAATGCAACCTGACATCACAGCCATGTTAGTGTTTATAATGTTTTTTCCCCTAACATTCATTTTATTTAGACCTATTCAGTATTTAAATTTATTTCTGAAAGTAATAGTAAAATGCGACTTACACACCAATGCATCTTGTTTTGTTTCCCCCCCCCCGACCTTGAGTAACTTTCAGGAAAATATGAACATTTTAATTATAGTATGCTGTACTATTAAAAAGTACATATACAATGTGGTCAATTTACACCAATAAAACATTCATATTTTGTTCATTCCTCCTACACACTTTCAATTTTAGCCTTAAACACTCTTATATTTATGAGGCGGTCCTTGTTAAATCATCTCCTCTTTAAGGGGTCCCTGGCACCAAAAAGTTTGAAAACCCCTGGTTAGGGTTTAGTTGAAAACCACAGGCTGTTAATGCATTATGTCTCCTGGTACCATCATAGACATCACAGAGTGCAACCTTGCATCTTCTTAATGTCACGCTCACTGTTAGTGAATAAATTACCATACAAAAGTAGTCATGACATTCCAACCACCAGACAGAGACATTAAAAGCAAGTCTTAAATGTATTTCTTTAGATCAACTTAATTTTTCGACCCAGGAACATGACACTGGTGCATGAAGTAAGCCCTTACCCCTGCATATATAAACAGAATGGGACTTAATACAGATTTATTGTGCTTCACTATCAGCAAAACATCTTTAAAGGGCTTTCTCCCCCACACCCATCTGTTCTGATAAAAGAAGGGTTGATTAAAAGCATATCTACAAATAGGAAACACGTAAAGTGATGCAGAATCCCTTTCCACGATCCCCATAGTCTGGCATGTGCTCAAACAAAAATGGCATCTTAACAATTATGTTAAGTGTTTTTGAAAATGTATATATATAAAAATGTGTAAATATATATATATAGCTGGCTAATACTGGCTCATAATACACACCCTTTTTACCTCTTCCCTCCCCCTCTATTACTTCCCTGATTTTGCCAGAGGAATCTGAATAGGGGATTATGCAGTGGCTTCAGTGAGCTGCAAAGCAAAATGTAGCATGCCATCACCAACAATGGCTCGGAAATCAGCACTTGCATACACTACCAGAAAGCAAACTAAACAGAATCAGGGACTGTGACCCAGGGGAGTGGTGGGAAATGGAATGCCGCTGGATGCAGCTGTTGGATGTTGAGATTATATAACAGAGAGAGTGTTAAGAGCATGCATGCAAAGGCTCCCAATTAGGGCACGAGAGATTTTGTTATGATTAGCAAATCAATACATGAGAATAGACCCTTGAGACAGTAATCTTAAATAGAAATGGATTTATTTTGGATAGAGAAAGAACTCAGATTGGAATCATTCTAAGATTTCTAAAATCAATGCAAAAAAAAAGCACTGAGAATAGAATGAGGCACAAGTCATGTCAAACTACATTAGATGGTCATGACAACTACAGTACTACATGAAACTGATCTAAATGGAAACAAATGAGGCAGGAGCAGCAGCAGAGCAAGCTGGCAAAGCCATACCATACCTAGTTCCTGTTGGACGCTGTCAGGCACCCCTGAAATAGTCTTTCTCCGCTTAACCTTCTTGGGCCGACGGACCAGAGTGTCAGTGTTTATAAGGGAGCGGCGGATGCTGGCCTGCCTGTCAAACGTCTCCCCTGGAGACCAGTTGACCAGGGCAGACAGGCAAAAGGGCCAGTTAGTAACATACATGCATCACACATGCAGCGCACACACACATCCAACTTTCATGCAAAGCAACACGCATTCTGCACAAGCAAATGATGTGAAAACCAAAGACAAAACTGCATACATATCTACACTCAATTAAGTTTAAGTGTGTCTGTGTCAAGAATTTAACTACCGGTATGTTCAAGACTGGGTTGACATATATGCATGCAAACTGCATTTGCCTTCGCAAGGCTGTATGGGGGATACAGCTCTGATCTGTGGTATACTAGGGGGATCCTAAATTTAAATAGTATGAGGTATATCAAGAGGGAACCCTTGTTTGAAATATAATATTAGAAACAGTTTTTATCTATAAAGCACTTTTGTGCTGTAATATGTGCTGTAGCCCTGCAAAAGCAAAGGAACTCCAGAGACTGGGCACTGTTGACTAAGCTTCAGCACGCTGGGATGTCTGACTAAGTCACGGAGCTGACAGACTGAATTAGTGTGGGCTTGTGTATGTGTGTGTGCTTTAAAATCTAATGCAGCTTCTTCCTGAGTCATAGTGAAGTTCAGAATTTTTCTGAAGGGATTGGAAATACAGAGTTTATTCTGTCTGAGGAAGAGACAATGTCGTAGGTGAGACTGTTCTTTTGGATAAGCTGTGTGTGAGTGTCCTTCACAGTGATGCACAGCTGAATTTGTGCACTGGCAGGGAGATTTAATGCTCAAGAAGATCAAGGTCAAAAAGAGAGAAGGATATGTCAGAACTGTTAATATGAGAACTGTTAATGTACTCAGACACATTCATATTAGATCTATCCATGTGGTTATATATCAAGAACAGATAGTGAGTAGTGGTCATGCATGCAGTACTCAAATGATAGAAACATGCATATCAGTTAGAAAAAAGTTATTAGGAATTACAAATAAAATCAAGTTGCTAATTCTAAGATTTTGCTGAGAGATCCACATGAAAAAACTATGGGTCTCATTCATGAAACATTCGTAAATATACGAGTAAATATCTGAGTGATTTGCGCGTGAAGAGAACTTCCCGAAAACTCTTCTCCTGATTCACAAAAACTTCGTAAACGTCAGATATGATAGTGAAATGTGTGTGTGTGTTAATGAATTCCAATCAGTCGTAAATGGGACGCGCGTGCACGCTCACTCTCAATTACCATAAATCCCGCCTATTAAATCCGACTGACAACTATATATGAGCATCATAGTATGACACCAAACTAAGGATTTCAACATGTCTTCTCAAAAAGCGACTGAAAAAGAAACATTTCTCAGCTGCAGAAATTGAAGTTTTATTATCAGAAGTTCATTCAAAACCCCACATTTTATTTTCAAGCGGACTAGTGGCGTATCAGGTCCTAAAAAAGGAAGTTTGGCAGCATATTACAGATCCTATTACTGGCTACTGGCTCTCATAATAAAAGTTAAAAGAAAAACCGTATGTTATTAATATATATAATATTTTTTTCAAAATGCTGTGTAAATATGTACCCAATTAAGGTGAATTAAAATGCAGCCGTATTAATGAGCAAAACGTTCAGACGTTAAACGCACTATTTACGCATGGCTGGGAGCAGGTGTAGATTTCTTTCGTACCATCTAACATTTGGAAAATACGAACGTTTTAATGAATCCGAAAATTTACGCCAAAACCACTTTACACGCGATTTACACAAAAATGTGTTCTGCTTGTGTTTCATGAATTAGACCCTATGAGTGTAACATACAGACCAACTACACGGATTCAATACTGACAAACATATGGACTCATCGAAGACACAGTTTGGAAGTGACATTTTTAACATTTCTGCAGTGCTGGCTGGTTTGATTGGCAGCTGACAGGATGTATTTCTTACCTGTGACATTGATGGGGACAATATCTGTGAGAACAGCCCGAGCCTGCTGCCTCATCTTCTCTTCTGGAGTGGGCAGGGGTGGAGCTTTGGACCGTGACATTTGTCCATCAATCTCAACCCCCTCCAACTCCCCTGGACTCTGTGCTTTCATTTGGCAGGAGTCTTTCTCGTAATCTCCTGAAGATGCTGTGGACTGGAAAAGAGGTGAAAATACAGTGAGTTTCAGAACTGCAGGGAGAATTTTTGCGACTACTAGGGAGTTTCAGGTGCCTACCTACACCCCTTATTTCTCTTTAACTTTAGCCAAGGGTTGTTTAAGGGTTGTGTGCACCAACTTATTGGAACTCCAGGAGTATACAGAGCAGTTTCACGGGCAACTAACCATTAAGCCACACACTCACATAAAAACACTCTGAGAAACTCAGAGAAAAAACAGAGAACGGGAGCTGAGGGGGATAAAACCAGTGAGGCGTTAAAACTCTGTTCACGCATTGTAATTCTGAAATGGGAATGCAGTTCGCAGCAGAGTTACAAATGGACCATCTGACGTTTCAATGTAACACCTGGGCCTCCCTCAGCCTCCTTAACAAACCAACTGTAGTGAAATCACTACAATACATTCAATTATCCATCCAGGTCACTAACAATGGTCCAAAACCTATTCACAGCTGCCTGAGGTCTTGTTGTATGTTTCAGCATTTTATTACCTGTCCTGCCTCAGTCAAAGTGGAATGACAATAAAGAGTATGAAAAACAATACCTTACATTTTAGAAGTGATTTCAACAAAAGCTTGCTCCAATAAAATCAATTATTTTTTAATTTAAAAAATAAACAAAAAAACAAAAAACAAATACAAAGCAACAAAAGCCTTTTCAAAAGCAGCAAATAATTTGTATACTTTATGATGTTAAGCCATGAAAAAAAAAACATTTTGAAATCTGGAAAAAAGCAGGATAAAGAAAAAAAAGGAAAAGAAAAAGAAAATAGAAACATAAGTATAAGGCCAGTCCAGCACTATAACCTGAGTTAACCTCATCCCAATGGGCTGGGAAAGCAGGTCTAGTGTGGTAAAGAAGGTTAAAAGGGCATGAGATCCTTCAGGGAGGGCTAAGGGTAGAAGGAGGACAAAAGGATCCCTGAATCTTCACTTTTACAGGGTCTGACCTTTCCAGGGCCCCTGAACGCAGTGTGATTAGGAATGATAAAGAAATGAGGGAGAATGAGGGCAAGTTTAAGATTGCCATGCTATAAACAAAACCACATAATTTTTGAATCAATTCAATCAAAGTCATTTTCTTTGAAACCCATGTTCAATGTGCACAGACTGAACAGAAGCTTTGTAGAACGAAAAATCACAGTAAATAACACAAGCACAGTCGCTGCTTTCTAGCACTATTCTGAGCAATAGTTTCATTAGAGTGTCAGTCTCCTGGGGTTCGGCTCTCATAATGGGGCCACACATGGCTGACAACATTAATGAAGCCAGCAGAGATACTGAAGAACTTAGGCGGGAACTCCACAGAGGCACATGTGGGAGGTTGTGATTCAGTACCCAGAACCCATCTGCAGGCAGACACTCTCTCCAGCAGAGGGTAGCCAAATCCTACATCCTGTTCAGGGTTATGCATTTGGGTTGGACATTTTTGTACAGTACACTTTCTGTACTGATTTTATAACAGATCATTATTTTTATGGCCAATAATCAATATGATGGCAAATATTTTAGATCTATACTAACAAATAATAAACTTAACACCACTTTAATTATTTTTTTTTTTTTAAATCAAGCATCAAAACATTAAAATACAAATGTATACGTAAACATACAATAAACTATATTATTGAATATATTTAAAACCAATACTAATAATCAGAAAATCCACAAAATTCTTAAATATGCCTACCTTTTTATCAGCGTCATCATCTTCGATATCCTCATCCTCATGTTGGGAGTTTGTGGAGCCTGAGAAGGCGGGCCCCTGTGAGTAGTACTGTGAGCTGCGGAAGCCGTCTTTTCTCAGTTTATCACATTCTGTGGGAACAGAGCAGATACATCAGGACAAGTCTGAAAGGAAGTTTTTAAGAACTTTCAAACATGAACTGAAAACATAGAAGTAGATAGTGTTTGTTTGGCTCCCTCTAGTGGCCTGAGAGTGAAAGCAATTGTTTGATGCAACTAAAAACAATTAAATTCAAATTTTATTTAGTATCTTTACACTAACTTTACAGAAAAAAATATGGCTGCTGTTAGACAGACTTGGTAAAGAGATTAGAAAAGAGTAGAAGACTGAGATATGTTCTGCTCAGAATGTTTGTGTGTGTGTTTGACTATATCATACTGGCTTTTTAAGCTAAATGTTGCAGATGGCAGCTATGTCCCCTTGGAACACATCCCACAATCCCTTCAGTCATCCAGTCAGCTGAATCCAGCAGTCTCTCTCTTGACAAACACGCTCATCTGCTGCATGTCTTTCCTAATTTCCTGACTTTCATTTTCTGACACTGCACTGCAGCTGTGCGATGCACCCCATTAAACAGCTGAAGTGTTTCATTTCTGTGCCACTAAGGGCACCAAACTGAACTGAAAAAATATTGAGTTGTTTTGCAAACAGGTTTTTCAAATTATTGCATCATTCGCTATTTGCCAAAGAAAAGTCTTAAGTCTGTCATAAAAAGTTTTTATGCACTACCTTTTTTCATAATTAAAGAGAGCCTGCCAGAAAAGAAAACGTGAGTGAGAAGTTTAATCAGCATTGAGAAAGGTGTTTAGTGTTACAGATCTACCTGTCTTCATGTCTTCCAGTCTTCCTTTCTGCAATCTGAAAGCCTGCTGTCTCTATTATAGTAATATGAGCTACACACCTGTTCAATCAGGCTTTACATCAGCCACCTGTACTGCTAGATCAGTCTCGGGTTACAATTGACTTCTAGACCAAAATCTGTAAATCGAACTTTGATATGTCCTGCTAATTCTACCCCTGGATGTCACTAACAGGCCATTTCACAGGTGTCCAGTGAGCATGAATGATATCATGGTTAATGTTAGTAGTTCACGGTTCATGCTCAGTGTGTTTGTTCCATAGCAATGCTGATGGCATGAGAGTTGATTCTGGTGTGTAAGGTGTGAAGCTCTTACCTCTGAGAGCCGTTTTCAGGTTCACTTTGGCCTGGCGGTGCAGGTCCTCCACGCAGGCCGGTCTGGAGCCCGGCAGAAAGACGTTCTCCTGCTGGTGCCATGGAGCCGTGTAGTGCACAGTCCACTTTTTCTCTTCATCCAGATTAGATACAGCTAAAAAAATAAAATAAAAAAACACACAAAGGTTAAAAGTTGCCACAATAAGCATTGAACATACCTGTTTACTTGTGACGCGACATTACATGCAGCAAAGTATGGTGACCCATACTCAAAATTCGTGCATTTAACCCATGCAAGTGCACACAAACAGGAGTGAACACACACACACCGTGAACACACACCCGGAGCAGTGTAGCTAAACTCAGGCCACCTAATGCAAAGAACATGACCATATAACCAAACGCAAGTTATAGCGACCATATGTGTCCATTTGTGGAATAACTGTGTGTCAAAACAATGCCAAAAGGATTCTTGAAGTCTTTCATTCTGTTTTCAAATTGACTACGGCCTTGTGTTAAAACTGAAATGAATAAACCCTAAAAACTCGAACCAGAGAGTGACTTACAGTGAACAAGAAGACCAGTACAAGCTTGCAGAGGTGCAAATAAGCTGAGGTAAAGAGGAATTCTTGGAGGAAAGACCCCTGGAGATTGAACCCCCAGCTGTCCCGACAGCAAACAAACAAAAACAACAGGCAGGTCGTTTTAACATGAGAGGAAGGGTGGTAGGGGAGTTTTCTCACAGGTGTGAGAAGCTGTGTGTCCACAGGTGGCCCTGGGCCGTTAGGACGTGATGGCCCATCATGTGAGAGCTGCCAGACTGAGAAGAACCCGCAGGAGGCCATTGTGTTTATTCATAAGACATCAGGACTTTCAATATAGAAGTGATTCTTTCTCTTCAGAGAAACTAACAAATACTGATGTGTGATTGCAAATTAATCTACCAAGGGCTTCTGTACAGGAGATTTCTGTGTAGGAGATTTTTTATTATTTGGTTTTCAATTTATAAATAAATAAATAAGCAAAAAAGGCATAACATAAATAATAAATATATTAATAATAAATATAATTAAAATTTTAGAATTACGTTTAATTATTATATTATTAATTTATATATAATATTATTAATTAATAATTTTAATAAGTCTTGTTGCTCACCAAAGTTGCATTAATTTGATCAAAAATACAGTAAAATAAACAGTAATATGAAATATAATTTGAATAATAATAATAATGACAGCAGGTATACTTTTTAATATTTTTATGGAAACCTTGATGTCACTGTCACTTTTGACTAAATTAATGCATCCTTGGTGAGTAACACTATTATGTTATAGATACAGAAGTTTGGATCCAAAAGTACATTATGCAAAGACACCAGTGGGGACAGGAGGAAGGTATCAAACTCAAACAATCAAACCTGCAATCAAAAAAGTGTGACACACAACACGGAGTCTTTGAACTTATTGTTGATCAAAACCATTCTGGGACATTTTATCCTCAAAGGCATCATCTTTGAATGTGCAGACATCAGATAGAACGAAGCAGACAAACACAGGGGAGGATGCAGAGGGCATTTAGTACTGCAGAAACACACATTACAAATCCAGCCAACTACACAATCATCTAACAAGTGCTGCAGGTTCAAGTGATCAAATTTAGGACATGAATTAACTTTTTAAAGTCTGTGAGGCCACCAAAAACCAAGTCAAAAGAGCAGAGGGCTTTAGCTTTTCGCTGTGTATTGTTAAGCATTTTGAACAAAAATTGAATCACCGGCTTGTCCCTGGAATGAGACCACAGTCTGAAATATTGATGCGTGAGTTTGCCTCAGGTTAGTATCTAAATATTATGTGATCATGGCTTTATCTAACTAAACAAGTCAATAATCTACCAACCAGCTCACTCTGTCACATAACCAGACCAACGCAAAATCTGCACAAACACAATTCCACAGAACTGGAACATCATTCGAGCTCTATCCTTAACTCTAGGCATGTGCATAAAGTGCACAATTTATTTTTTTAAAAATAACAACTGTTTTCAAAAAGTTCTCCTGCACACGTGGCAGAAGAAAAAGCAAAAAGGATACCTCAACACATTTGTTCATTCTACAACCAATACCATTTGCTGGACAACAAATCCAAATACACAAGAAGCATTAAAACAACCTTCATACTCAGTGTGAGAGAGAAAAGTGAGCGAGCGAGCTCTTTGAAGTGCCTACAATAAATATCACTTGATTCCAGAATAGGCAATACACACACTCCCACTCAAATATCCCTGTCCACCACCCATTAAACCTGTGTGTGTGCTCGCAGCGAGCGAGGAGAGCGGCAGCAGGAACAAAAACCTGCATTGTGCCCAACATCAATCTCCACATCAGCCTGAGTTCACCACTCAGAATCAGCTTATTCAAAACTCCCATAATCCCTCTGTTCCTGCTCATACCCACAAAAAAACACACACACTTTGCAGTCACCATCCACCACGTGTAATACTGGAATATGGATGAGCTCATCCACCAAATTTTGGCTCAGAAGATAAATTATCCAAATTAAAATAAATCATAATAAAAAGTGTTTATTACAGTGTACTACTGAGACATTTTTTTTAAATAACAAATTATAATTAATAATGGAGTATGTTTTATAAAAGCATGCTATTTATTGTAATCTTATTAATTAAAAATATTTAATAGCAATGATCCTCAGGTTTTAGTAGATCGACCAGTATCTGGTTCAAGTGCAAATCATATTAAACAACTATTATTAAAAAGTGAATCAAATTGTGAATCTATGTTGATCAGTGCTGCACAGATAATAAATTCTGATTAATACAGATAAATACAGATAAGATATTAATTTGTTTTAATGTTAATTTGTTCGTAACACTGTATCAATATGTCAATATTCGTAACAATGTATTTTTTCTTCTTCTATTTTTCTAACACAGAGAAAAAGAGATGAAGGGTAAAAGTAATCTAAATGTAAAACTAGGAGGGAATTGAGCATGCACATAGTCACATAGTAAATTTAAATATTGATCAATACAGATAAATTAAACAGCATTTTTGTAATATATTATCGACTGATGACCGATATGGTTCCATCGTATTGTGCTATACCTAAAGTAAATATTTGAAACCAGAGTAGGTATAATAAAATATGAACACAACCACAATTTACGCATTAAAAGGTAAATCTCTGGTCATCATAAACAGCATCAAGGTTTTAACAGGTTTGTCTATGGAGTGTACAGGAACTGACTCATCTGTCCATGTTGAGATACAGATTTACAGCTCATTACGAACTTTGTACTTACACACCTGATCAAAGTACTGACATGCCACACATTCTGACTCATTCATTTAAATAGCTCAAATTTAAAATAAACCACTAGATGACAGATTAATAAAATCCACAGCTATTCAAACAAGTTCACCAAAATAACCAGAAACCTGTTTGATCTTCATCAGACAGCACTGAAGGAACTTGTTCAAAGAGTTCTTACCCTTGCGTTTGAAGTATTTAATGACTGACTTGAGCGAAGTCCCAATGAACACCATTATTGCAGTGTGAGAGGCAGGTGGACCCCGTGTACAATTGTCACGGCCTCCCAGTACACAGGAGCGCTGGATGGGAAACAAACCTGTATCTTCTTTCCAACGAGTCAAATATGCGCCTCTCCCAATTTGATCAACGCTTATCGACTCCACAATGAGCCCCTCCTACACATACACACACCCTCAACCCAACCCTCTGAAACACCTCCTTCTCCCTTACACACACACACACACACACACACACATTCACTCCCTGGGGTTCAGAAGGAGGGGTGTAGTATATGCCCCTCTGTTCATTTGTGCTTTGGTTACCAAGGAGCTCTCCGGTGCGGCTCATCCGAAATATCTGCCCTGCTTCTACTCTAATACAGGTTCATAGGAAGGAGACATCACAAAAGAGATCTCTTTAATCAATTAATTGTTTCTCCTAGGCATCAATTATAGTATGCTAAGTCTTAGGTTTTTTTCTAAGAAAAAGACTCCTGTAAACTACCGTGTCTCTTCTAGAGTCAAGGATGATATCTCAATAGTCTCAAACTGTACTAAGATTTGCCAAGATACCAAAGTCTTTGGTTCTGCTATTACACACAAGTCAATACGGGGGGAAACTACAAATGCAATGTCTTTTTCTCCAAGACAGCAATGAAATATAAAAGAGGCTTTTTTTCTCCAGATTTTCTCCTGAAAAAAGATCCTCTATAGTCTGCAATAAAAAGTCAATGGTTTCAATATGAACTCAAAATTTCTCCATATAATTCTATATTCTTTAAGGTCAGTAAGATTTTTTTTAAATGTCTGAAAAAAATACTGACATATCAAAAATCAAGAATGTAACCAAATATTTAAGTCTGAGGGCACAGGTTTGAGTATAAAGCATTGTGAATCCCGTATTGACCAACCACTAATTTGAATGTTTTGTGTCCTGTCATGGGACCTGTCAACAAATTGGCTATGCCTATTTTCTAAGACATTTTAGTATATATTTTTTTGATAATATTTGATACAAGCATACATAAGAACTAAGTTAATTTAAAACAGCCTCTGAGCAATAAAACTCTCACTCCTGCATTATGTTTTGCTTTCATCTGTTGATGTGCTTATACTCATACATTCACATATGTGCGCATCCGTCTCAGTCTTCGCTGGAGGACAGAAGGAGCAGGTCTCCCACTGACAAACCGGCTTGTCATGTCAGCACACTGCCACTGAATCTAGACCACTGGAATATAGATCACACACACACAGTCTGCCCCATTGTCTACATGCACACACACACACACACACACACACACACACACACACACACCATGACCCTGTTTCTTTTGCTTAAAAGGGGGGTGCAGAGGGATCTGAATAGAAGGGGGGATGACGGGTGGGTGAATTTGGACCTGAATTGGGTTGCAAATGATTACTGAACTAGAGGAGGTAATGCACTGAACACCCCTCCCCCCTAAAATTTTCAAGTCACCCCCACAGCAATCCAGACTCACCTTTCTAGGCCATTTCTGGTTTTTACTTGCTTATAATTTGTTGTTAAAATGTTTTTAACAACAAATTATGATCAAGTGTGATCAGAGGAAACAAGCATGTGCTGCTCTCTTTTACTCACTGCCAAGTTGTTACAGTGAGACTTTTCTCTGTGTGCGGCCCATATCCAGCCCTTTAAATCTCGAGCCTATTCTCTCAGCACATGTTTGTGTGTGTATTCCAGACCCGTGGTTTCCATGCTGTCTGGCACATGTACAGTATCAGGATTATGCAGCTCCTGTGGGCTGCTGTAATTAACATGCTATTGTTCTGTTCTCACTCCACAGACGGCTCAACATCTCTGTCACTGCAGGATTACAGTCATTTCAGACAACTGTCCATCTGTGCGTGTGTGTTTATCTCATGGCTAGTCACTTTAACAGAAATTAGAAATGTTTATAAAGAATGAGGGAAACAGACTTGGTAAAAGTCACTCAGATGAGAGGCATGTTTGTTCATTAGTATCTGAAATCTATCCATTAGATTCCAGTGTAAAGCTTATGAACAGCCGATCTGAGCGCTTGAACCTCTCCACTTTTCACACTTGATCACACTCACTTGTGTAATGTAATTATTTGAAAATGTATTTGCTTATTTTTTTTTTATAAAAAAGAAACTAATAAAATATGCCAATTTATCACATTCCAATTCATTTCACAGTTTCTTCTTAAAACCTCTTTAAAATTATTATTTTTTTCATATTTAAACCTAGACATAAACCAACATTTTTAGGTCACTAATCACTTGATTGATGACATAATTTTTTTTTCAATTCCACTTCTTTCTTTTTTTATAATTTTTTTTAAAGACAACTTCAGACTATGGTTTATTTTAATACTCCTGACCATTTTCTTCTCTGTCCTCTCATAAACTTCTTTCCTCCCCTATTTCTCATTCGCTCTCCTGTCATTGCTTTTGAAGCTAATTAAAGTAGACCTAATCCCTATCGATTTTTCCCCTTTTCTCTCATACCCTCTCCTGTGGGTTTTTGCTTGTCTGATCCTAAAAAGCATTCGTCTGATTTATCCTAGGAAAAGAGAAACCTGGAGCGTGTGGCAGGTACGAGCAGATCTCTAGCCAGCACTGAACCTGTTCTGAGTGTTTGTTCAGTGTACTGAGGTCAGCTCTCACATACTAAACACAAACACAGCTGTCCCTGCTACCACTAACACAGATATTCTGCATTTTCAATCAGCAGTTAGACACTTTGGAGTGAAGAGAGAAAGTTCTTCAGTTTTTCGCAGGCTAGGTTGAAAGCTCAGCTGATCAACAAATAAGTGTCACGGCATGCTAACAAATCCTTTCAACTTTAGGGAGGAAAACAGAATTAATGAAGTACACTAAAGAATCAGGATTTCCGAGAAGTTAAGAGATTAAGCACCAAAGCACATGCTCACAAATCCACATATAGTTGCTGGTTAGTTAGAAAGATTTGTTTTCTTTTCTTCCAGGCCAGTCGACGCTGGGTACATGGCCACTTTCCCAAACACCTTGGACACGCAATTAAACAACTCTCAAGAGACTCATTTAGACCAACAGTCACACACATACATTTCCTGTTTTCTTTCTCACTTTTGTCTACATCAGTGGTTTTCAACCTGTGGTGGTATTGCAGGTGGGCCGCCAATTATTTTCTGTTCATTTCCAGTCCATTCTAGGGCTGTGCGATTAAAGAAAACGTCCTAAAATCACGATTTGAGCGTGCGCATATGCCTAACTCCAGGTTCACACACTGTCTGTGATGCGCCTTTTTTCTGAGCCAATGTTGACGGATCAGAGCGTTCTCACTGCGGTTCAAATAATTCATGTCTAACACATGAGCATAGAGTGAATTTGTTAGTGAACAGGATGCAGTTTAAGTGAGAGGAGACACGTTTTAAGTGTGCACACTCTCTCCTCGCAAAGCAGCGTGTATCTGAGCAAGCACGACCGGTTTTGTGACAGAGCAAAGGAAATCTGCTGCGAACAGAGAGATTCGCACTCGTGCATTATTTTAATGTGCTTTTGCGTTATATTTATGCGCTCTCACTGCTGAGCGCATACACATACTGTATACACACTACAAACACCTGAGGCACCGCTACAATTAATGAGCTCTATGAACAATGCATGACAAAAAAAGAAAAAAAAAAGTCCCTGTATACAGGATTTTTTTTTATTTTATTTTTTTTGCCACAAGTCTATACATTTTTTTTACATCTTCACTATAGTGATAATTTTGACTTATGTCTGTTCTAGAGATGTTACAACTTTTTGATAAAGCTCTGATTGGTTTTCTTTTGAAAATATGTTTCAAATTAATCCTGAATGCATTTATGACTGTAAAAGCACAATTGCAAAATTGATCAAAAAAATCGCGATAGTTTTTTTTTTTTTTGTCCATATCGCACAGCCCTAGTTTATTCAATAAATATAGTTTAAAATCTAGCTTCTGAGTACTAAGTTATTAACCCAACAATAGCGGGGTCAGTTAATTTTTTTGAAGTGGGCCGCGCAAACATATGTGTTTGGTTGTGTGGGCCGCGAGTTGAAAAAGGTTGGGAACCACTGGTCTACATCATTTTATTGACTGACCTGCAACGTCAGCAATCACTGGGTCTCTGCAGAAAGAAAACAAGATAAAGAGCTAGAGAAACTACATAACCTGAAGTGCATGTGCACAGACCACAACCACACACACACACACACACACACACACACACAATTCTGCCTCTGCTTCAGACACTAAAAACTTTTGTATTTACCCATAACAAACCACTCAATCCCTCACTATGAGACACAGTAGCTGTAAAACACTTATCAACCGTCTACTGCAACACATGAGACAAGAGAAATCTGCATAAAAACAAACATCGCCTACATGGTTCTGAAAGAAAGACAATAAAAGGCTGCAGGCTTAGAAAGTGTTTGAAATCAAGCTTGGGCTTATTAGCATCTAGTTTGATTTGCAGATAAGGCTTGTTAATAGAGGAGTAGCTGCTAGAAGGACAGAAAGCATCCAGACGACCACTCAACGCTGGTACTCCAGCGATCCTGAGTGAAATTTCCTCACGTCAGTAGGTCAGGAGGCCTGTTTTCATTCAGGAGTTGTGTCCTAAAGAGGAGACTCAAGTCATGTCTGGCCATAGTCTGCATGAGAGTATGTGTGTGTGCATGTGTGCATGTGTGTGTGTGTAAAAGGTCAAGCATTGTGTTGAATAATAGGCTTGGGCCCCTCACTGAAGGCATTCCCCACTATTGTATTGTCAACTAGAACGTCTAAAGCTAGACTGAATACAACACACATAACGTACAAGCTTACTGAGGGAGGAAAACCTTCAACAGACTACAAACACTATCAGATCTGACAAGATGAATAAAGTTCTGAAATCAAAGAAGGAAGGAAAACCAGAGATGGATGAAGAAAAAAATCTCTTTGAAGTAGTCGTTCAGAAAGCCACACCTTGGTGAGAACAGAAAAGCTGAGCATGAAAAGAGAGATGCAGTAAAACATCATCCAAAGGGGAAAGATCTGACAGGAGGGAAAGCCTTAGCTGTTGCTGTTAATGAGCCAGCTTCCTTACAAATCACTGAAAATTGATTCAGATCAATAGTTGAAGTGAGGAAATTCATTTTGAGAAACTCCTGCAGAAATGAGGTCTAAAAGTGCAGTTTTCTCCCCCTAGCTCCAAAAGTGTCTCTCTTAACTTTCTCTCTCCTTACTCCATCTGTATCTAAAATGATTAAAAAAGTAAATAAATTAAAAAGAAAAATTATAATTATAATAATAATAATTATATCCATCCATCATCTTCCGCTTATCTGGGGCCGGGTCGCGGGGGCAACAGTCTAAGCAGAGACGCCCAGACTTCCCTCTCCCTAGCCACTTCTTCCAGCTCTTCTGAGGGGACCCCGAGACGTTCCCAGGCCAGCCAGGAGACATAGTCCCTCCAGCGTGTCCTAGGTCTTCCCCGGGGCCTCTTCCCGGTGAGACGTGCCTGGAACACCTCCCTGGGAAGGCGTCCAGGAGGCATCCGAAATAGATGTGAATAACAGCATGCGCACGCTCACGTCACATTGCTGTGCGCATGGTCATGAAAACGTAATGTTTGCATGTGTTTTTAAGCACTGCAGTTTAAAACCACTGATTTTAGGCCATTGAAACACAGAGGAGTGCGTAAGCCATGCATCAGCTGCTAATAGAGCTACAGTAAATCAGTAATACTGTTAAATATTACTACAATTGAAAATAACTGTTTTCTATTTTAAAATATTTTAAAATCTAAACGATTGCTGTGATGACAAAGCTGAATTTACAGCAGATGTTACTCCAGTATTTAGTGTTACATGCTTTCAATGTTGAAAACCCCTTTTTTTTTAGGATTTTCTGATAAATAAAAAGTTCAAAAGAACAGCATTTATATGTAATAATCATTTGCTTATGAATAGGAGTGTAACAATATGCCATGGTTCAGTTTATATCACGTTTTCAAACCACTGTCCGGTTCAGTTTGGTTCTGTTTGCTTTGGGGGTAGAGTTCATGGCAAGGCACCAACAATGCTAAAGAACAATAGATTTTACTTAATAATAATAATAACAACAACAACAACAATTGCTCTCTGTTGGTTCATGTTAATTACTGCATTAACAAATGATACTTTAAAAATCGTTGCTTTGTGAAGTTACCAAAAAAATTATTGCCTTAATTAAATAAATAAAATAATGCCTAAATAATGTGGACGATAAACAGGAAATAAAAATTATTTTAATCAAATATGTATTAACTCAAACTTACACTTGAGACTCGTGAGCTGTTTGAGAGGCAACTGTGCGCTTTCGCTAAGAGCACATTGAAGACCGTCTCTCGGAGAGTGCGCAAGTACTTTATGATTTAACATAGTTTGAATGTTTAAATTGACATGACTTAAAATGCAAGTGACAATTCTGTCAACTATCCAGTCATCGTTATTAATATTCTGCATTGTTGTTTATGCTGCACATGCATAATCATCGTAGTAGACCTCTACAATGAAGAGCATTCTGCAGCGTAACTCAACAATGCATCTTATACGAGTAAAATAATATATGTACACAACATCACTTTTGCATTTGTGCATCCACTTGTGGACCCCGATGTACAACAGCTGTCTGAGGGGAGCCATTACTGAAGAAAAGCTTCAGTTTGAGCACTAGTCTCATGGCACCTCATCAGCTGAAGATGTTCCATTGCAATGACCTGCCAAAGTACACAAAGTTCTCCATTTTCCCAATGCACAGAGCACAGAGAATTAGATGAGGCAGAATGCATGGAAACAAGTAAACCTCACACACATGGGGCGTCTCAGGAGGCATCAGACATGCACACACACCTCTGTCTAAAAGTCTCCTGCAATACGGATTTGAGGGACAGAACAAATAATTGGACAGTATTCTCAAACTCTTTGTGCATTAAATGCAATAGGTGCACATGCTTGCTGTAAAAGTAAATGGGGATAGTATGTCTATACAGTGTCTCAATGACTTGTCTCATAACACGATCAACCTCTAATGCAGCTCAATGGATTCATCATGGTGAACAAGCCATGTGTTCTGTCTAGTCCCATTTATATTAACGGTTGAGACAAAGGCCACCCTGCAAAAGCGCACGTAACATTTTCTTTAATATATCTGACAAATTCAATAACACATGAAACTTCAAGACTGTCCTTTGAAATATAAGTGCATTTGGAAAGATGTCTGGCTGATTGTGGTTTCATTTTTTACAGAAGGATTATGTCATTAATCAGTGTTTATTATAAACGGGCTATTTATATTAGCAGAATTATATTAGTAAAGTATATAATATTCCTTATTCCATTGGCTAGAAACATTCAGATTAATTAGCACTGCTTCAAACACAAACTAAAAAACAAAACAATTGGCCACTTACCAGTAGTCAAATGTGACTACCAGTAGTCTAAACGTTTCTATATTTTTAAAAATAAGTTTCTTATGCTCATCAAGGCTGCAATTATGTGATCAACAACCATATTGTGAGATATTATTACAATTTAAAATAATTATCACATGACCCTTCAGAAACCATTATAGTAAGCTTATTTGGCTTTCAAGAAATCAATGTTGAAAACAGTTTATTGATGATTCTTTGATGAATATAACATTTTAAAGAACAGAATTTATATGAAATATATATATCTTTTGTAACATTATTGTCATTATGTCTTTACTGTCACTTTTGATCAATGTAATGTATTTTTAATGAATGTGTTAATTTATAAGAATTTTTTTTACCCCAAACTTTTGAATGTAATATGAGACTATAACAGATTAATATAGCAGTAATATATTAAGAATATAACAGAACCTTTAATATTCACGTTTGTTATTAATTAGCTGCAACATAATAATGGTCCATAAGGAGTCAGTAAGAATTTAACCCACTTCACTCCAACCAGGGCTAATGCTCATCCAACCCAATCAAAAGTGACCCCAAAAGGGAGAGACCAAATCGAAGAGTGTAAAAAGCAATCTATGAGCTACAGGATGTCTAGGCCTGATTAGGAGACGATAAACAGCATGTGGATAGATTTCCCATAAAGCTTGTGATCATGGTGGGGGGCAGATCTCTCGGGAGGGGAGGTAAATAGGTCTGATTTCAATGTGATGGAGCAAACTGACCCATATTTGCAGCTATACACCAAAACCAGCACTCGATGGACAGAAATGGTGCATGATTAACTTTAGATTCTGGATAAACCCAGGAGTGCGATGAAGGACAAAAGAGATCTTTCAGGACTGAGCAACAAAGCTCTTACAAGACACTTTGAACTGATTAAACTTTGCAAAAATGAACAAGCTGCAGGGGAGAAAATCAAGAATATAGCAGCCAAAACGAGCCATGTGAGAGATTTGCTAAATTGTTTTTTTTTGACAGATTTCCACTGAGGCTTCAGCAACAGTGACAAGATGGAGTCACTGGTTGCTGTGGAAATAGGATGTGACGATGCCAGGATGTACCATCGGAATATCAATCTATGCTTTTGTCATTAACACTAGAGATCAGGGATACTGAGAATATACATGCAGCATTAATAACACACATCCATAAGTATGTATGTATATATATAGCAGAGATAACAATCCGGTTCAGTCCATAGAGACCCTTAATAGAAGCATGAGCACTAACAGGCTTTCAATGAGGAACACACATCTGACAGCTGCATTGATAGTGCTGCAGATAATCATCCCACATTAAAGCATAGTCCTTAATAAGCCATCATTAATCCTGAATATCAATTTACCTATCATTTAATCTATCCTCTTAAAGCAGAGGCAATATTCAAATAGGCATCTTTGAGGACACCTGGATTTGGAAACACTCATTTCATTAAGTGGCAAGTAGAGCTACAAGTGCATGCTCCAGGGTGACAGGTTGTGTAAAGGGGGTTTGTATATCCTGTTGTCCTACCCCCACAAACCTGTCCAGTCTCTCTGAATTATGCCGGGCAGAATAGAAGCAGGATTTTGAAAAAGCCCCCCCCCCCCCCCCCCCCCACACACATACACACACACCTCCTCCTCTCTTGTGTCCTATCAATATGATCAAGCACCAGTGATGAAAAAACAGAGTTCATTTAATATAGATCCTAAAACCACTTTGATAACATGCCTTTCCCCCTGAGGACTCCCAAAGGAGTATGGGCAATTCACTGATCAAATACTGAACTTTAAAACGCCTCTGGGATTAACTCTGACAGGGACAACATATTTCACCTTAATTAAATATTCCAAATAGGTGTACTTATTTGCAACACAGTATGTAAATAGCAGACTTGTAGAGAAAGACTTGTTAGTGTGCACTGCAGGTTGATCTAATTTTTAATTAATTTAAAAACCATAACCATTATGAAAATCCTTTTGAGATCAGTGTTGTATTGGGACACAGGACAATCATGGCTCAAACATGAACAATTCGGTAGTTATATGTACCATTGGTCAAAGAAAATACAGGTCAAAGGACAATAATAACATGGCAGAATAAATATGTATACCTACAGAACATACTATAATCAACAATTCATTGAGTTACAATACAGTAAACACTACGAAAAATACAGGAATTCAAATGCAGCCAATGAAAACGTGTAGAAAAGCAAGCAACACTAAAACTTAAACAATTGGAAATATAAAAATGAAAGCTAATTCAATATATTAATGAATACTATAATATAGGCTAATATAATATAATATATGTTCAAAGCACATTGCAATAAGGCTTTCCAATGGAAGAGGTATGAGGAGGACCCAAGTTTCATGTATGTTTGTGAAATGTATGATTGGCGCCATCTAGTGTTTAGATTAGGTTTGAACACAACTAATTGTCAAACTGGTTCTTTAGTGACCCGTAGACAGCTCATTCTGACAGTCTTCAGGTTTCAAAGGAGTGTTCATGTTATATTCAGCATATGAGAACATTACCTGTGAATCTGTCCAAGCAGCATTAAGAGGACAGCATTAAACAGGGCCCTAACAGCATTAATCCCTGTAGCATCCCATCTTCTGTCCACATCTTTGACACTGCCTAAATCCTTCTATTCACACTCTCCATTCATCTTTTATATCATAACAAGTCTCTGAAGAGTCACAGCGGTCTGACTCTGGTTAGCAATAGAGTGGAAATCTCTCCTCTCTAGCCTTCATCATTACAGGACCATGACTCTGTCAGGAATTCAGTTCTGAGTCAAATGATGCTAGAGGGACCCTTATGAGGCACATCATTTCAATCACATTTAACAATCCTGCCATATAAAGATAATCTAAGTAATTCAACCATTTTCCAGCGTAAAAACACACAAAGTAATGTCACGCTCTGAGAAAACATTCAGATCATGACTTGTGAGTTGCTCTGTGACATTTAGTCTCTGATTGGTCACAGATGACAGCTACTGTTGCTTGTATATCAGATACTGTCTACATTGTCTGAACAAACTGATCTGATTTCATTACATACAAAACAACCGTGCAAACAGTCTGTCCTGAAGATCACATTCAAGAACCAAATTAGATTTGTGTGCACTGTGAACATGTGGCCAGACGAATAAAATACTGGTCAGATGTCAAACCTATTTATCAGAGTTAATGAGACTTAATTAAAGACTGAGCTCAAGCTAAATCAGCTGCTGTTGTTTTACCTGTTTGCATTGAGATCACAAACACCTGCTGCATCCAACAAATCCTTTAACTGAGGTGTGTGTGTGTGTATGTTCAACACATGACATATAAATTGGAGACTGTTTACTGTAATAAGATCTGGCCTGGAGCTGAATGGAAGGTGAAAAGTGAAGAATGGAAAAGTGAATCAGATACACTGGCAATTCATTGCTAAAGAGCAGAAGTTTTTCCAAGGCCATGATGGCTGGCCTGGCATTAACAGTATATAAATGATCTAAAATAATTCACTTAAATGATCCTGTCCCTGCCTTTTAACCCCTACTGACCTTTCGTCTAATGTCATTTAGCACAATTCTTTAAGATATATGGCTTTGAGGAACCGATCAATATGTGTGACAGCTGTCAGACCTCATGCTCTGAGTATGTGCCCTCTTTTTAGGGATGACCTGTAACGTAATTACCTGGCACACTGCTCAGAGAGGAAACATACTGTAGTCTGTTGTGAGATAATCACAGCCGACCTGAAATAAGATACAAGTAGAGGTGGATACAACAGTGTGGTTGAGTGTTTGTATCTGTGGAAAAAAACACTACACTGACCAGGGTTTAACAATTAGGGGTTTGCTGCTTGCATGGACATGGGTCCCATCACAAAAAATAAATATATAAAAAAAGAAATTCTACAATTTACTATGGTTCAGATTGCTCAAGGTTTGGTTTGGTTCAGGATTTTAGGGTCATGGTTCGGTTCGGTATGTTCTATGTTCAGGGAAAAACCTGGACAATGAATACAAGATAACAGTACTGGCCTGATCGAGGCCCACACCTTTTGACTAATTTCCATGATTTTTTCCAAGCTTGGAACCCACATCAATTAACTCCAAATCAATCATGTGTCTACGGTCTTCTCCCCCTTTCTACTCGACAAACACCTGATGTCCAGCACTAAATAAAAATAGTCTTAACCCTCAATCCCCTAAAGCAAGTAATCCTTCAACCAGAACTTAATTACAGCTGCCATGATGGAACAGGAGGCCCAATTAGTGCCAAAACTAAACCAAACAAGCCCTGAAAGAGTCCATTAGACCCAGTCTCATCATGATGGAGAGGCACTGGTCTGACAGAAGTTTATTCAGAGAAGGAATAAGTGTTTAAAATTTCTCTCACTCGCTCTCTCTCTCTCTCTCACACACACACACACACACATCGTTACATTCATATGTAGTGACCTCCTGTCACCTTCAGCCAACACACAATACAAAGAGCCACATGAAGATGCTCTCTAAAGTTAATTAGGGGCCATTACAGATGCCATGTGCCTGGAGAGTGTGAGAAATAGGCCACTAAAATATAGATTTAAGATTCAGTCACAACTGACTTATTGAAGCAACCAGATCTATATGGGAGTGGTGATTGTCAGGGTTGACTGGGTGTTGCTATGCAGTTGCTAGGGTGTTGTGGGTGGTTCCTAGAGTTTTTTTTAAAGATGGTTGTCAAAAGAGCATTTCATAGTCCTCATGTAAATCAACTGGAGTTTTTAGAAATTCACCAATGTGGACATTTTAGTTTATACTGATACATAATAATATATATTAAATCTGATAACCAATATATTGCCCAATATTAAATCTAATTAATTTTTTTTTTAACTGATTACTAAAAAACAACATTATGTGGAAAACCATGTTTTTTTTTTTTTTTGGCATAAAGCAGCTATACATGCTTATGATCAAATTTGTTTTATAAATACTGTATTTTAACTCATTTGTTTTTAACAATCCATTATTAATAATGTGGGGTCTCATGATCATTTGGCGACATGTTATCAGCCTGTTTTACTTAACGAACCAATACTGATATGAGTGCATCCTTTGACGTTTTATTGTTCAATGTATATAAATAAAGTATGAAAAATGATATCTCTCCTCAATAAGACATAATTATGGGACCATTGATGGTCTTAGCAAACACATTGTGTTCAATACTTAGGCCTAGAGTTTTTGTTGTAACCCTCAGTATGAATAAGTAGCACTTACGATTAAGAAACTCCATCTAAAAACAAAAGGTGCAGCCTTCCATAATGACTGACAGCTCTCGTTCCTCCTCGAAAAACACAGGATGCTGACCCCACGCCGAGTGACACTTCTTTACAGCTGAGTAGCTCCACCCCCAATTCTTAATGAAGGAGGTGAACATATGATGAAGGAGGTGGGGTGAGAGGAAGAGAGAAAGGGAATGGAACAGAAAGAAACATAACATAAGCAGTAAGGATTCTTTTGTCCCAGTCCTGCCATCAGCAGGGGTTATGTGTGCTTCCCTGAGGGGATTTGACGATTAACAAAGTGCCTTTGTCATGCTGCGCGACTGAACTGTTAGATTTAGTTAGGAAGGGGAATGACGAAGCCTTTTGTATTCACAATTCACAACAAGGGGTTAAGGCTACCCACAATCCCTTACTGAGATTAAGCATACAAGGACAGTGCAAACAATAGTAACGGACCAAAATAACTATCTTCTAGAACCTAGAAGATGACTGTATTCTTGAAATGGTGGCCTATAATCTCCACCCAGGTTCCTCTGTAATGCTTTAAGGACAGTATTTTGCTCTGACTATCTATATCAGTTTCTCAGATTCTCCAGAATATCAATTTTCTATGATTTTCTCATCGACATTTTGGCTCCAATTTCCAACTCCCACTAGAAATGAATTTTGTTAAACACGTCCCATTATTCAGTGTCTGCTCCTGCCAGTTTCTGTCAGTCCCTTGAGAGGATATACTGAAGAATTGACCGACCACTGGCCACAATGCTTGAGCTCGGCTTAGCAGAGATCTGTGAAACACCTGCTCAGCGCCTAATACTGTAGCACGACTGGTGTCATCCAACAATACAAGAAAGTGAAGGAGAGAAAGGACAAAAAATAACTGGGAAAAGCAAGAGGGGAAAGAAACACTGTGAGTTTACACTCAAACTATGTACGAAGGCTGTTAATTCAGCAGGGTGATCTATGAACAATATTGAGCAGTCACAACACATTAGCTCAGACCGGCATGAGAGAGCAGACCATTAGCTCTATGTTGACACTACAGCAGTCCAGATCAGTGTTAATTTGGTTAACGGGGATGAAAAATTTGCCACATCTTCGTTAACAAGAAGAACTACCGGACATTCAAAATACATACTATAGGCTACTGTCTTGTCCTTAAAAATGTGCTTCCCTGTCATTGGATTGCAATGGGGCATTTGCATATCATCTCAGTATGGCTGCCGCAGTGGATGGATAGACTACTAGAGATCTGATACAATGGCCTTAGCACGCAAAAGGGTAGGGATGTGGTGACCAGATGTCCCGTTTCCCCCTGGAGTCACAATTCGTTGTCGATTAACTTAAAGTTGGTGAAGGCTGGATAGTGGGAATTGTGCTGATAGAGGTGCTCTCTCGTGCACGCTCCACTTCTTCAGTTTTCATAAACAGTGCATGATCATTTCTCAGTGCTCAAATACACACACAGAGTCCACATGTCTTTCATGTGGAATATTAAGTGAACGTGAACAGGTGGGTGAAAACTGAACGTGTCAGTATTGCATGCCTTCCGTCTTAAAGGGACAGCATCACTACCTATCCATGTCATTATAATGTTAACCAACAAAATATGTTACATAAATATTTTAAGTGAACCTACTGTCTCTGAAAAATGAGTTTAATTTGTATCCCTTTCGTATTGATCTTATTCTGCTTATTTTTCAAAAATTATTTATATATTTATATTATATATAATATATTAATATATCTTATTAAAAGTAATGTGCATGTACATATGGCCCAAAGTGTGTCAAATTTTTTTCTAACATTTATCATTTTCTATAGTCACTAGCATCTCTATTTATCTCTATTAAATATAACAATCATATATAAAATTATTTTTTGTCCCTCTTATCGCATGCATTATAAAATATCTCCATCCTCTTCTTTTTTTATCACAACATCTTCTCCCTCTTCAATCTCAACCCCATTCACACACATTCATTGTGCCTTTCTTCACCTCTCTGGTCCGTTTTCTCCCCTCCACTGGTTTCATCAGATAATAATTGACTCAGTGAGGTGATGGAGACACTGTATCTGGGTCAGTTATGTCTCCTCCATCAGAATCAGGAACGATCAGTCAGCTGTTCCCCATTGTCCTGGGTTCCCATGGGTAGCTTGGACACTTCTCTTCTGTTTCTTATCATTGTACTGTAACTGAGCATCTGATATGACTCATATAGACAATCAAGACATGCTAACGTGTGCTTAAAGGGCCTATCTAGATAACTAAACACTATGCATGATTAAAGACACAGTCTGAAATGGTCTTAAAAAGCCTATGTTTATCGTTAGCCATAAATGCATCCCTATCCATCAGACTCTCACCTTTTGTGCTTCCTGTGCAATTCATACCATAACCTTTAGAGTCACCCACTGCTCGCATATATCAGTAAATTATGAATGGCCAACGGGTCATATGTGTGATGCTATGAAAGATCAATAAATGGCATTCTGCATTATACTGAGTGAATGAAGCTAACCTTATTAAGGACAGGAAGGGAAGAGGTCCCAAGGGGTCAAGCCAAAAAGGTTCAGTCACGTCTCTAAAGGTCAAAGATCACAAAATCTCAACAGAACAATCTCTGTATTGATTGGTACAAAAGCAGTCACACCGAAGACAATGACAGCAGACCCAGCGTGTTCTGGTACACTATCTAGCCATGTGCAAAAGTTGTAATCAGACTATTCCATTGATATCAAACTAAATTAGCTACTAAATTCACCCCAATGAGACCAGCCGACCTATTACCACATTCAAAACCATGCAATCACTGCCGTATACTTACAGGGAAAGCAAGATAGCGAGTTCCTCTTGCAACAAGACTGAGAGCGTGTGAGAGTGTCCCCTCGTAATCCTTCTACTCTTAGCATTGGTTTAGGGGTCCACAGTGATTCTGGTCTCTGATAGACCTTGGGGGCCAGCAGTCTGCGCCTGATACTGCACTCGTTCCTGGTGCCGGGGGTCTGGGCCGGTTCCAGGGACGGAGTCTGAAGCTGTGAGGGTGGATTGTTGCCCATCTTGCAGGGGCAAAGGTTGGCATACCGCACTTGGTAGCAGCAATCCACTACATTCACGATAGAGAGGTGCTGAGCATATGTCGGCATGCTGCAGGATCCTCAGGCCTGGAGCTGTCCTGGAGGCGGTCCTTGATTTGAACTCCCTCCCTCTCACACAAACCCTTCATCTGCCAACCTCAGGTCTGTCCCCTGCCCTCCCATCCTCAATCCTGGGGGGGAGGGAGGCAGTGGATGGGGCATGTTCTCTGTAATACACAAGGGACCTGCGGTGGATCTCCAGAAGACAAACCCCTCTCCTCCTCACCGCACTCTTTTCTTTTGGGCTGCTTCAGTGAGGCTGCTTGAATTTAATTGATTTGCGCAAACAAAAGCCGCAATCCACAGAGGGTTAGATTACAAACAGATTTGCATCTCCAAAAAAAAAAAAAAAAGCGAGAAAAAAACACACCCTCTGCTACTCTTCAAAAAAGTATGACTTACCAAAACAAAAAACCATAACTAACAAAATCAATACATTTCTTCCAGTTTTCTTAAATACTTGTTATGGTTAGTTAATAAAAACACAACTGTTCATTGTTAGTTCATGTTTGCTTAGATTCATTAAATAATATTAACACATACAACTTTTAGTTTTAATAATATAGAAAATGTTAAAATGAACACAACTAAAATTAAATGCCTAAGAAGTATTTTTCATTGTTAGTTCATGTTACGTAATATAGCAAAAATATTAAAACATAAAATAAAAACATATTAAAGTACAAAATAAAATAACTATAAATAATAAAACAATATTAAAATATGAATAAATATGAGCCAAAATAGACAAATAAATAAATAAAAATGAAAAATAAAAGCTAATAAAAATAAAACAATTTCAACTCTGTACTACTCTGCACGAAGTCACGGTTTAGAAAGTTTCAGCTGTTGGAGAACAGATGATTCAAGCATTCATATACTAGAAAACACTTCACAGGATGTTAACACAGCAGAATTGACGTGTTCAAACTGTTTTTTGGGGATCTGATATTAAGCTGTTGTATGAAGTATAACTGCTGATCTCTCCACCTCTCTGGACACAAATGAGAACTAACTATTATCCTTTTGGTCCTGCCGGAGTTTTGGTCAGTGTGTTTGGCTCCTCTTGCTCCTCTTGGGTTAATCTCTTAGCCCGGATTATCAGACTGACAAACACACACACACACACACACACACACACACACACACACACACACACACACAGTCACACAGATGCCCACATGGTACAGGTAATTAAGGTTAAATGCAAGAGCTCAAGCACCTCTGCCAACACAGAGACAGGTTGATGTCTATTGGCTTTAAGGTAAACATCAAACACAGAGCTAGCATTACACTGAATTGCAGATCTTAACCAGATTTAGTTAGTCTAAATTGCACATTAAATCACATCTTTCTTAAAACAGTAGGCATGAACTTCCTTAAAAAGAAAGCTGAATCATTTCCTTCGTCAAATTATATTCCCAGTCAGAGACTCAGCAGAAACTCTGGCCAAGGAAAACAGTAATCACACTGTCTGTAAATACACAGAGTTCACTGCTGAAAAGTACACAGTACTATTGACTGTGGTTTAATATGAGCGTTTAATCATGTGGACTAATCTAAATACAATCCGATTAAAATGAATTGTGTTGGGTGCTGCTAACCTGCTGAGGTGACACATAGTGTGCCTCAGGTAATCATGACAGTTTAGTGAGCAAGACAGTTTACAAAGAGGAACAGCGACCTCTAGCTGTGGATGAAATAATACAATATTGTCCCATAAAGCTTTTCAAACAACTTTTTTTGTTGTTGTTCTGTGATTGTGCAAGAATAACCAGTTCAACAGCCCAACACCTGGCACAAACTGAAATGAACCAACAGACACTAATCTTCCTCATTCTTATTCCTTTCTACAGAAGTGTCACAACAAAAACTTGATATCTATGGAAATATAAAACAATTAAAAACACAGAAACCATGTGATTCTACAGAAGTATTTGAATGCATGTGCTGTATGAAGTAACATATCATTTTTACGTGCTATGTTAATGCAAATGCAAGTTAAATCTGAAATCTACATTCCATAATCACATTTCTGTTCCTTCATTTATGCAGTAAACAACAACAAAATAAAATGTATATTGGCACGTAGGCAGCATCTTGGGTCAAATCAAGAGTTATGCAATAAATAAAACTGCGCCTTTCTCTAATAAGACAGATTTACTGCTCGATCTGCTTTTACATCAAAAATCATTAAAAGTCTGCAGAAGTAGGACAACATCTAAGTGGCTGAAATCTATGTATTGTTGCATGCCAAAAAAAAAAGTTATAAAAAGAAAAACAAAAGTTGTAAAAATTTGTAATGCATAGCAGTATGATATAGTAATATAAATAGTTTTTAATTATCTAGTAGAGAAATATATTTATAATTTTATTGCATCTAGTAGTAATGACTTAATTCATTTAAAGTGACAAAACGAGACAAGAAAAAGTCCATTCCAACAAATTATTTGATGTTGAAAAAGCTTAATATATTTACCCAGAACAGTTATTTTTTATGATTAGTTTTTGTCTTAGATGACAACCGAGATGAAACTCTAAGGATGAAGATGCACAGTAATGCAAAAGGGAGTTTTCCATAAAATGATCTCAAAATTAGAGGGAGAAACTAAAACAAAGAGAGTGCAATGGAACGAGAGAAAGTAAGGTATATGGACGAACACACTCTTGGTGTCCACTGCACATGGGCTAGCACCATGCCACGACAACTGACTAGCACACACATGCTAACAAAACACAAAATGAATGCATTTATATATTACTGCAAAGCTTGCCAACAAATTTTAAATATACTGTTTTATTTATGGAGACAGAACATAGGGTTTAAAATAAAAAAATTAAGATAAAAAAATGTTACAGAAAGATGAAAAATTGTTTTTCCAACCACAAAGACCCTCTTTCCCCTTTAATATCAGGCAAAGATTCCCCTATGCTGTTATTTTTTTCTCTCAAACACACAAAATGTGGATACAAACAACAAAAAACTGAATGCATATAGACAAAAATGTCCCACCTTCCAGGCATGACATGGCTCTATGTCCATTAGAGATCCCCAGAGATGTCAATCCCACTCCAGCGAGCGAACCAATATCCAAATACACACACCGGCCTGCTCATGGGAACATACGCAAACTCACTGACACTCCTATTCTCCCTCTCTCTCTCTCTCGCTCGTTCTCCCACCACAGACACTCCCACCTTCCTGTCATCTTAGTACCACCTCTTCCCTGTTTTTTCACTTTCCCTTGTTATTTCTCTCTTTCTCTGTACTTTTAAAGACGTGTATGGACACATTTGGGCACTCATTCGTGGGAACACTGATGTTTTAAAAACAAATGAACCCTACGGTTGCCCCATGTCTGAACATGTTTCCTTATCATAGTGTGCCAAAAACAGTTCGTGTGTTTGTAAATGCATTGACAGAGTAATGACAGCAGGCAATTATTGACAGAGTTTATGAATCAGTTTGATTTCATTTCACAAACTATGGATTTGATTAGATTCTGATCTCAAATCAAATCAATATCGATTCATATATCAGGTATAGTACATGTCAAGGGGTCCAGAATCCCTAGCGAATCCACTGCACATAAGATCGTTTTTACATTAACTTTTTAATGATATATTATGTTGATGCTTCAATTTGTAGCAAAAATATAAACATTTAAACAGTGGCCGGGGTAAAAAAAATAAATGAATAAATATTCTGTATTGAATAACAACAAAAACAGATAATATAAAGCAGTATGCAAAAATACCTGGATACCCTACTGCTTGCATCAAGATTTTTAGAAATAGTTCACCCAAAAATGAACAGTGTTTAAATTGCTGGTAGATTATGTGATATTTTCATAAGCTGTTTGGACTTTCATTCTGATGGCACCCATTCTCATTGGTTAACAACTGGTTAAGCCCCTTTCACACTGCCATTCCGGCAAATACACGGGTAAAGTGTTCTGGCAATTGTTCCCGGGTCGCTAGATTTTGCACTTTCACACTGCCAGTGATTACCCGGGATATGTGTGTGCTTTCACACACAACCCGTGAAGATCCCTTAACGACACGTGACATCAGGGCGTGACGTGTGATGTACGAGTCGAAAACGTTAGGCACATTATACTTTCACTGAAGCAAGCGAACGATCTCGGCGTCAGCGCGGAAAGTGAGGAACTAACTGAGCTCTGCTTCATTACAGTTTGCACATATTTTTTGGACGCAAACATTTATCTTCCTTCAAAACAGTTTATCACAACTCCAAATCCATCCCTTAGAAGAAACAAACACTTTCTATATATTGGACGGCCTAAGGGTGATCAAATTTTCATTTTTGTGTGATATATCCCTCCAAGCATGAATCCCATTTTGCCGTCACATGAGATCCGTAGAGAAATCGTCATCAAATGCAGTATTTTCTGAATGTGAACATGATTTGAGATGCAGTTTTGCTTGTCTAGGAATCATTTTTGTCCTGTTAAAAGCAAATACAAACACTTTACAGCACTGTGAAGTTTATAAGTGTGTGTGCATTTGTGAAATATTTAAGACAGTCAGCAGTTCCAGGACAGAGGCGGCTCAGGCTTACCCCCTTTTTGAACCACAATCACTTTAATCCCTCAAAACACTGTGGCTGTGTTATCAAACCCAACAACAGCTAACAGCTGTCCCGGCTAGCCATTTTAGCATCAACCACCCTTCACAGACAGTCCTGTTTGTTTGTGACTGTGTGCCAAATACGTGTGGTTTTATAGAGATTCTTTACTACTCTAAGCTATGTGCTTACATGCCAGATGTGTGTAACTCAATCAGCTTAAAAGAACAGTTATGGATGTTTGCAGCTCAGGTCATTTACAGAAGAAAATACTACAAATGCTAAATAAAAGATTGAAATCAATGTAATATTGAGATTAAGTGTTAAAACAACGTCACAGACACCAAAACTACTGAATAACGTCAGGCGAATCAAATTTGGTTAGCTAGTTGCATTACTGTAGAATAGCTTGTTTTCCATTTTCTTTATCAACAAATTACTTTAATGTCAGTCAGTTTAAGTCAGTCAGGGTTTTTTTTACACCACATTGAAAGGTTGTGGGTCAACTAATTACAATTACAATTTGAGAGCGGTTCGAGTCAGCAAGTCATATTTATAGGAGTACTACACATTATAAAAGGAGCACAAGTTTACACCATAGCTGTTTCTTATTTATCTTCCTAAACAAATGATAAAAATTTTTTTTTTTTTAAATGCACTACAAATTACTTTGGATAAAATCATTTGACAAATGGGTAAATGTTTTAATACTGACACCTACTGGCCCATAAATGTGCCAAAAACAGCATTTTATACAATGATAATAAGAGACTGATGTTGACTTACCTGAGCGTCACAAAAGCAGCCCATCACAAACAGCACATAAAGAACAGACAGAAAGAATAAAAAGTCAGATTTAAATGCCGTAGTCCAATGCAGTTTATTAGCGACAAACAATAACAGATTCTTATGATGATGTCATCAGAATATGCGCTGGAAGGAGCAAAACTAAGGAATAAATAACATAAATTATTTAGATTTTAAAAGTATGAGCAATGATAACACACACTCTAGGAGGCACATAAATTAAAGATGAAGTGTAGATAGCACGGTCGAAACACCTGTAGAAATTTCGAGCATCATTTCTATGAAGGTTGTCAGCGATTCCTCCACTGCTGAAGTTTAACATAAAAACATAAAAATGTATAATAAAAAATAATAAATCACGTCAGTAGTGAATTAGTTTGCACTCAATACAATGCGTTTCGCTAAATCATTTCAAGAAACACATCTTTCTATTGAATTGTCTAAGCAAAATGCGCAAGACATAACATGTCGACCAGTGAAATCCGGTGCACAACAAATAACTCCGGTTCTTTTAATGAATCATTCAAAAGACTCACTTATTCGCTGAATCCACCAGAGCAGATATTACTCAATTTTTGCTTAGTGAGAGCTTGTTAATTCTGACTGGTTTGTGTGGTAACGTTACTGACCCTCCTAACCCGTGCTGTCACCAGAAAATTGGGAAAACTGTAGTGGAGAGTATTCAGAAGCTAAACGAATCAAGCTCGTTTATGAAGAGAAAAGACTAATTGCTTGCATAAAAAAAAAAAGTTTAAATCAGCGTATATGTGAAACATATGATCATTTGCCACTGATTTATGATGCTGGTTTCTGCATTAATAAGAGCGCCATTAGCAAACAACGCAACCCACATGACCTCAACTATTTTAACAAAATCAACTCATCAATTAATCCACAAACATCAAAAGTAGAGATTTTGACCCGAGGCTGTCTTCGGGACAGGGGGAGAATCAGGGCAGCCACACAATCAGTCAATTAATTTCCATAGCAACCGACAAAAACATCCTGTTGCTGGGCAACCCACACTCGGAAATTATGGGTCTACTACAAGGGCCTGACAGCCCAAAATTATAGGATGCATTTAAATAAAGAGTGCAGGAGCAGCAGTTAGTGCAGTTTAATTAGGCTTGCATGTACTGTACCAGCACGTAGGTGCCAAAAGAATAAATATATGTTTTACATTTAGAAGCTTGTATGCTTGTTAACATCAAGATTTTAACATCGACTAGAAATGTAGGTGCTTTTGGAGAAATTTCCTGTATTGTGTCCTGTTTTGGAAAAGGAGTGTTTTTCCTGCTATGCCTCGGGAATAGCACTGGGCATGGATGTGTGTCTGAATACATATAGAGTATTGAGTTATGATATAAAAACAGAAAGAGGCCAAATTAAACCTCTTTATCAGTAAAAATAAATAAATAAATTGTTGATGTTGATGTTTACTCAACATTCAGAAATGCTCCATGGGAATGGTAGCAAAATGTCATTAGAACATATTTTTCTTAGCTGGGGCTTGCCATATCATGCCAATTGCTCAATTGTTAAAAAGGAGTGTCATTTGATAGATAAAATCTTGTTTATGACTTTTCACAAAACAATTCAGAACTCTTCACAAATGCACTGCTATGAAAATAACATGCACCAGGTATTTGTACAGGTCACAAACTATGTAAACCCACATTGCCATTGATAAAGCATCACTACGCTGGAAATGCACTTATGCTGGAACAGACACGGACAGGCAGATCTGTTCTACAAAACATCTGATTGTCAAAAGTCATGCCAAATAGAGCGTGGGAGTCAACAGAGTCAGCAGTGACAGCTGAGGAAAGACTAATGTTACTCCTCCGAGTCCAGCGCTGGGATCAGCCCTACAGTAACTTTACTCTACCCTGATAGAATATCTCATTAGAACCAGCATAGAGTTACAGCAGCACTCCAAACCCACATACACACACCCACACACACGCGTGCACTCAAACAGGCCAACCAATAAACAAAAGTCTACAGACATAGCAGGGTGGAGTTTCTGCTTCCGTGCAGGAGTGGCAGATTTGACATTTGATTTGCAAAGCAAACTATGTGCCACTGTACATTTAGACCAACACAAAGAGATATGCATGAGACTGACTTGATGTGATCAGCTGTTGGTAATCGGTTTCAGTCTCACCCTAGACAAAAACCACAATTCTTAGCTAAAACTCCCTGATCCCAACAAGTAATTCTGCTCACTTACCTCATCTCAAATTTATGCAGACATTATATTAATTTAAAAGGTAAAAATAAAAGGTAATTCCGTACATTAAACGAAAACGCAATTAAGACATTCAGTCTCAGAGCTGGACAGCTGTGTCTGACGGACTGACCACAGCAGGCACAATAAGGGCATCTTTGCCCTTGTGTCTGCACACACACACTTGGCAAGGGCTCTCACACCCGTATCGCCACCAGTCAGTGACATCACCCATTTACGCAGACGTTTTTCTAGCACTCTCTTCCCATTTCCTACAGTAACTCAAAGCCCTCTGGTCAACTCTCTGTACTCCAGCCCTCCAGGCCTCACTTAACCTGTCGATGAGAAAGACGTGTTAATGGCTCAAACCTTAAAGACAAACCTGCAATAAAAAAGACAGTGACCTAGTTTCTCCCTCCTTGTAAACAACTTACTCTCTCACTTCCTGCAAGAGCAATAAATCCAAATACAATAGAGGACTATTACTACTAGGCTGTTAAACCAGACATATCATGGAAAAATTTGATCACCAGTTTACTATATACAACTAATACATACAGTGGTATGATAACATTTGAATGAACCTTTTAAGGTTTTACAAGAAGTATATTTCAAAAAAGGACAGTAAGTGTATACTGTGCATGTCTATCAAAATAATTAATAAATGTACTATATATAAGTATATAATATAATATAGTTATATAATATATATATAATTTTTATATACATAAATGAACAGTTATTTCCCAATATCTTATTGCAACATTTTCTACTCAACATATTTTTCTCAAGATAATATAACAGTTTCATTGATTCATTTCAAATGAAACTGACATGCTCTAACGTGTTTGGAATTTGTAAATAAAAGAATTTTCCTTATTACTTTAGAATTTTGATTTATGCAGTTTATAATATGTCATATTAATGTTGAGACTAAATTTTTTAAATTGTATAAAAAATTTAAATGGATTAAACATTTGTCACACTATAGGATTTAAATGAACCACAAAAAAGTTTCATAAAAACATTTCTGATCAAAGGTTTGGGGTTTTAAAGATTATCATTATTATTTTTAATTATTACTTTTATTTTGCAATCCTGAATTACATTGATCAAAGTGAAAGGAAAGAAAAATTCAGTTTTAAATAAATTCTGCTCTTTTCAAACTGGTCAGATCCTGAAAAACACGTATTACGCAAACACAACTGTTTTCTACATTGATAACAATAAATCTTGTTCTTGAGCACTAAATCAACATATTAGAATGATTTCTGAAAGATCATGTGAAACTGAAACCCCAGCTTTGCCTTCACAGATATAAATGATATTTTAAAATATTTAACAAAAATAAAATGGTAATTTGGAACGGCAGTGTATCTTATTACACTTATTTTCCATTACATTAGATAGGAGACCTCAGGAGCTTTTCAGATCTCTGACCACAAATTACACATGCTCACACACACACACACATACACACTGTGTATCCTCACCTATATAGTGCTGGGGCTCATACACCCAGTCATCATCATCTTCATCCACTCCATGTGGAGTGCTGGAGTGTCTATGGAGGCTGTTCTGGCTGCGGAACAGTTTACGGGTCTGCTGTGACAGCGAGGACGCGCTTAGCCAGCTGAGAGCTCGGGAGATCGGGGCGGCCTTTTCTGCCTTCTCTCTGTCCCTCCCAAAAGACCCAGAACGCTTGTCCCTCATCATACCCTCTTTAAAAGCAGGGGATAAGATCGAGGTCACTTAAAGTTACAAGAGTTAATCCACGGCGCACTGTTCCTCACGAGTCTGGGATCAAAAGCAGAACTACATAACACGGTTTACGCTTAAAGATCATGAAGTGATTGGGTTTTAAATCCATGAAGCTCCAGCGAAATGAAGGAATGTCTGATTGAATTAATGTCCCACTAAATGAAATTTACTGGTTCATATCCACAGGTGTTTTTGCAACCTGGATGACAATTTTCAGACAATTTTTTTGCTTTCTACTAGATTCCTGGAAATCCCAACACGAGTACTGCAGACCACAAGCAGTAATTAACTCAAGCAGCAGGCTGGAAAATCGCAGGTCTTCCCCCGACGTCCACCAGGAGACACGGAGCAGTTTAAAAGCCACAACAGTTTTTTTGGTGAACACCTTTAAACCTGAAGTTTCAGCTGAAGAAAATTAGACATTCAGTTTTAGTACTTTTAAATGCTATTATAAAGACCAGTGATTATCTTATAACATCCATGTGACACTGGTCTAAAGACATCACCAGGGTAAGTTTCATAAATGAAGATGGATGAGCTCAGAAGTCCTTTTCCTTTTCATTAGCCGGTAACAGGATCAGGTGCTTCTGTCGCCGTGGACCGTGTTATCTCCAGTCACTGTGTACAGCCACCAATGGATACTCTTCCTGATTACTGACACTGACTACGCAAGGGTGTCTGCCACTCACCTGGGACTTCAACACAATCAAAGTCAGTCCTGCAGAGTGCCAGAGCAGGCGTTCTCCTGATCTCTTGGCGACAGTTGTCCAGATACAGCACCCACATACACTGACTGTGGGATTGGAAGTTTAGTGTTACAAACAACTAGAGTGCTGGTGAAATACGACCTTAAACCAGCCCCAACCACTCCCTTACTCCTCTCTGATCTCTCTCTCTGATCTTTGCCCCTCCCCTCCAGTCGCACAGCAACCATAGAAGGGAGACTGGACTTTTCACTCCTCTTCCTTCTCTGGGTTTCCCTCCCTCTAAGTCAGAACTTTCAAAGCGGGGTACAAAGGAAAAACATTTTCTTTCTTTTTTTTTTTTGAAAGAGAAACTAAATATGCACATACAGTAGTTGTGTGATTTTGTTTTAGCTGATCTTTTTTTAAAAAACAAACAAATACAAGTTGGCACACCATAGGCTCCAAAAATGCAAAAAGGTTTAATAATGGACCTTCACACAAGGTACAGTTTCCAAGGAAACGTTACCATTTGTGAAGTCCATTATTAAATTGTTTTGCATTTTTGGAGCCTATGGTGTGCCAACTTGTATTTGTTTGTTTTTGTCGAGCACCCAATTTTGAGCATTTTTTTGCGGTCGATGTGCGTGTTTTGGTTCTGTCTTAGCTGATTTCTCTTTGAAATATACATATGTTCAAATTCTCATTATGTTAATTAGCTCTGTAAGAAGCAAATAATATTTCATACACAAATTATGGCAAATATGGAGCATCCTTGTTTACCGTATAAACACATGCTGTACAAAAACATAAACCCATTAATATATATATATATATATATATATATATATATATATATAAAAGAAATAATAAAATAAAATTAATAATAATTATAGTTTTGTTTATTTCAATTATTTAAAAGGATATATTAATATTCATATTTTATTTATATTTATTTTTAATACAGTTTTTCCCCTCACAAGACGATCGTCATATTTAGGGGTCTCTCCCATTAAGGAGCTTAACTTTAAAAACAAGAAATTCAACCCTGCTAAAGAAGTCCTTACAGGGTAAAGACTTCTTGACCAACACCTCCATCTGCTTTGACCCGAACACAATATTGAGGACCAGCGGATCAGCCTGCTAGTCCCGTCCAGACCAGAATATCCAGCAAACCACACACAAACTATGCCACCGGCAAGTGAAGGAAAAAAACACTGGAATAAAAGCAAAAGAGGTGTTTTGTGTAGGCCAACACACAAACATTAGCACAGCCCACAGGCAAAGTAAATGAGGGGTTGAGAGATCTGCAGGTACTTAAATAATTTCATGGAATTAGGATGGCATTTTCTCAAAACCATAATCTGAATGCATGAGTGTATGTGAACATGCAAAGCTGTTCTGTGGTTTGTGTAAATGTATTTGTCTAACCACAGTGGAAATCCCAAATAGACTTCCTTCTATTTACGACAGAATGACCAGTGTCCATCCAACTTCAATGGACGGCTACACAGGAAGATCAATCAGGTTGTTTGACTTTCACATGGGGAATAGCAAACAAATTCAGGCCGTAAATATACAGTGTGTGTAATTAATGATTAGACTTTAACCCCCGCCGCAGCCTGCGACACAGTGCTCCAATTGTCCTAGAAAACCTCTGTACATCCACACAGCCAGATGTAATAATAAACAGCCCTTCTCTCATAAAACACACAGCTAGACGATGCAACCTTTATCCTCAGCACTGCAATCAGCGGCCCTCCACGCCGTTAATAATTCACCAGGGCCAAGCGCACAACTGCTGAGCTAAAACATACAGTCAGTCTGGAATAAAGACACATAGTCTGACCAACAGCTCCTGCATTTACCAAAACTAGCTAATTATGTTATGTAATATACAAAAATAAATAATGAGCGAATAGCATTAAACAAAGGTCAAATGCTTGAAACTAATTAATTAAGCATACACTATGCAAATATACGAGTATAAATGCTTATACCTAAGCAAACTGAATTTTACAATTAAATTTTTCTTTCAGGTAAACTACTGACAGAGCAAAGCAAAAAAAAAAAAAAAATCTTGCTTAATGAAAGTGTTTTGAGTTATTCAAATTACAGTTTATTAGGCTACTAATGTTCTGCTAGTCTAACTGGTTTCTATTGTATTATATTTCAAAATGTAATTTATTCCTGTGATGGCAAAGCTAAGCTTTTTTTACATCGTCAAAGAAATAACGAAAGAAAAAAATATATAAAAATAATAAAAAAATAAAAAATACAGTTAAAAAATTAATTAGGCTATAATTTAGAGTGTTTCTCACATTTACATTCATTCAGTTAGCAAACAACACTTTTCCTCCACGTTTTGCTTTTGAAGCCAGGAAGTTGGCAGAGCGCTGAAAAGTCTTTTTAATTCAGCTTTAAAATGTAAGCAATTACCAAGATGCCAAGGGAAGGATTTTATTGTGCTCTGTCCCACATCTTTATGATTTGGGTTTATTTGTCCCCGTGAGTATGAAGTGTGTGTCTGTATGACTATATAAAATCTGTGCGTGTATCTGTATTTGTGGGAGCATTTGCTTATGTGGGAGAATATCGCAAAATGTTTGTTGACTTCAATATGGCCAGACCACTGAATTGTGTTTATGCTGGAAAGATAAATACAATGAAGGAAAGAAGGAGAGGAGAACAGGAAGAAGCCGTTAAAGATGAGTAGAGTTATCAGTGCTCACGTCACTTCTTTCTCTGTTCCTATTCACAGAGAGATCAGGATCTGACCCATAACTAACAGAACCCTCCGGGCGACCTCTGACCTTCGGCTCCCATGAACCTGAGAAGCTGGCCATCACCTCCAGAACAAGGTCTCACGAATACTTGTTGACCCATGGTGACCTCCACCACACATTCCTCTCTCTCTGGTATGCTTCACAGGAATAAATGAAGGAACTCTGTTCTATCATCTTTCATGTAAACCTGTCCTGTCTCTGCATGCAACTACTCTAAATCAAACACACACACACACGCACACACTCCACCAGGCCAGCTCTGCCTAATATGAGCCAGTTGATCATTAAACTTTACTACTGATCATAATGTCCCCCTTAGTCAATACAGCAGTAAACAAGACACTAAAATGTAATCTTACAATCTATTCTTTCGTCATGCACACCCATTCAAACTGTGGGCACACCTAAAGCTTTTAAATAATAATAATAATAATAGTCAAATAAACAAAACGGAAGCATAAATTCAAATGACTGTGTCCACACTTCTGATTTAATGAGACTTGAGTTTCAGCATGTGAAATATTTTTGATTACACGTGATACTCATCCTGTAGACTAGAGCACCTGCATGCCAGCCTCTGTTAGTGTATGCATTCTCTAAACCCATTTTCCTCATGAACAAAGTGGCATGTTTTAGTCTGAGAAGAGATGTTAACGGTGGCTCTACACTATCTCTTTTAAGTCAGACAGCATTCTCTGTTCTCGGCTCAGAAAACCCTTCCAGCTAGATGATAACAGGGAGGAAGTATCAGGACTGGGATGAGAGCCGTGTCTCTCCTGAGACGGCCCCAGGAGGAAGTTTCCTGGTAACAGAGCTCAGTGTCTGCTGAGGACAAGCTCTGCTTCTCCACTGCTTTATCTAATTACATCTACCTGGATATAACAAAAAGCAAGAAACATAATAGTATAGTTTTAATGCCACTTTATGGAGTTCATGAATTATCTGTGTTGTTCAAACCTGCAACCTGCAAATTTGCAAAAAACTTTTTACCATGGATAATTTAAAGGCTGAAATTCTACCTCTGCTTGTAAATTTCACATTTTTTAAATTCAGAGTATAAGTAAGGGTCACCATACTCTGCCACACAACACTTCACACTTTTTCACTAAGTCATGACACTCATGAGCCTATATGTTTGGACACCGACCACTAGGGGGCGGTATAATGTTTAAAACGATGAGTGTACAATGTAGAAACAGGGCCAAAAAGACACAGCTCTTTCCTCTAAACTACATTAAATTAAATTACGCATGAAGAGACTCCTCCGGCTGCTGCATGAGATGAAATATGCATTATCAATTTCATGTTCTTCATGTGCATTATCAAATGCATCAAGTTTTTATATAAGTAATACTGATAATTATAATATAATATTATAAGAATTTACTTAGCCAGTCAATACTAATGCATTCTTTTAAAAGAATCCTAGTAAAGCCTATTACAACCAGCCCAAACATGTAATAGCAAAAAGTAAGGCAGGTGTTGACCCCTCACCCCTGACTAGTGACCCCTGCATGCTCATTGTTGGTTGGAGGATGTTGACGTTTCAGTGAATAGAAACAAAAGCCATCTAAAACCAGTCAGACAGCCTGATAGAGTCAGCTCTAAAACACGAGTCTTTATCAGGGAGTTTAACTCCTTAATGACTAATGCACGCAGACACACACAACACAGGCCTTGTGCACACACACTCACATTGACTCACCATGAAACAACCTAGACGACATGCTAGCAAAAATAAAGATATTGATACATAGTTTAAATGAGTAGTTTTCAAATGGAGTGTAACACCCGAAGAAACATCTATATACAATATAATAATATACAACTAATCATATAATCATGCATAATTAAAATAACTTCAGCTTGTCTCATATCTTCACGCTGACCTCAAAGATTTATGTCCAGTCAGACTTTTTAGACCAATTTAGGCATTTAAAGCTATAAAGAAAATGCATTAAAAAGACTCAAGCCTCTTCCATGACTTTTTTAAACATGATAGAGTCTCTTAAGATCACCAATGCTGCATTTATCTGATCTACAACACAGAAAACAGTAATATTGTAAGATATAGTTCAATTTAAAATAGCTGTTTTCAAATTTGATATATTTTAAAATGTTATTTATTACTGTGAAGGCAAAGCTGAATATTCAGCAGCAATTACTCAAGTCTTCAGTATAACACTTTATAAATATAATCTAATATAATTTGCTGATCTTTTGTTCAAGAACCATTTCTTGTGTTGCTTAATATTTTTTGGAAACCGTTTCACAATTCTTTGAGGAACAGAGAACAGCATTTACTTGACTTTTTTGTAAAAGTTATTTTTTACTCTAAATTTCTATCAGTTTAAAGCATCCTTGCTGAATAAAAGTAATAATTTCTAAAATAAATAAATTATATATATATATATATATATATATATATATATATATATATATATATATATACATATATGGGGTTACATATAGGTAACCCCATTTATATAGGGTTACAGATCAGGTAATTCTACAGTATTTAATTTATTAATGAATTTAAAACTAGGAAGAAAATTATAGACAAATTACAATGTATGTCTAGGGAATGTCTTGATTTAGATGGCAATGCAAATGTTTGTGTGCGTGTCTGACGGGGTGACGTGACAGTGGGGGTGATGTCTAGATTCCATCTGTTCTTGGGGTCATCCTGTCGGCAGCCCTTTCCTCTTCCTGTAAGTGTGTGTGTGTCATGTCACTAACAACAGAGTGGTTTTGCTTACGTTTGTCATTGGTGGAAAGCACTGCTAAAGCGAGGGAGAGAAGGAAAGGAAGGAAAGGAAAAAGAGAAGTGTCATCTGTCCAGAAGTGCTGCTCAGCTCCTTGTTCCTCCTTTTATCTTGCCATCCTGGAAAAGGAGGAAGCTGTATGCTACTGTGAGAGTGGTCATATGTGACCCTCCACATATCCTATGTATGTTATGCATATATAAAGCTCAAAGAAACCCCAAATACCGTTCAAGATATCAGCTTCAGAGATCTTGACAATGTCTGCTTTTTGTTTTTTCAGTTCCCAGCAACTGCTTATACACCACTAATGTGTTACAACATCAATCACACACAGTATAGAGATTTTACTCATTAGCAGAAGTCATCTGCTCCACCCTGATCCACAGTGTTAGTCACACTGACAGCTGGGCTGTGTGTGTGTGTGTGTGAGTGTGTAGGTGTTTTAAATGTAAGTATGTTATAACTATTACTGCCATGTTTTTACATGCTTTACGCAAAGTTTTAATAGCATGCTGTTGAACAAGTTTTAAAAGGACAAGCCACAAAGTTTCTGACACAAATTAGTACATGTAGCTCATGAACTTAACATCTAAATGAACTGGTCTAAATAAACCTGAATATTGTTTAAAATAACTGAATCAATCTGACCAACTAAAGTCATATATATATATATATATATATATATATATATATATATATATATATATATATATATATATATATATATATTACAATCATTATGCAATATAGATCGATTTTTATGAATATTACCATCAATAATGATAGAAAACCAGTCAGCACACTGCTTAGTCAGCTTTGTGGCCCTCACAAAGACACACACACACACACATGGACACACTGAAATGTCAAATGTAGGTCTCACCCAAATGTTGTTGTATAGGAATGCAGACAGACATGCCAATGAACGTGTCCATTACTATGATGTATGACGTATGAATACTTGTGTGTGTTTAGGTGTGTGTGTATCCGCGATCACCCAGGGCATTTTCTACTCTGAAGAGTGCAGGATCATCACAGTGAGCTCACAGGACTGGAATTAGAGCAGGACAGCAGGACTGCTCCACAAACACCGCCGGTAGTGAAAACTGATCTAAATGTATAACCTCAATTCAATCAAATGAACAAATCCAGTTCTGACTCGCTGATTACATGCTGTTTTATAACAAAGTTCGGGAGGAACAGTCGCAGTTCATTAACCTGATTAACACAAGTGGAGACCAATCAGTAATCAACTCATGACAAGGTATAAATGACAGCAGAACCTATCTCTGTTCATTGACCGTTTTCAGCATCCCGGTTCGCGCTGTCTGTCTTCTCATCACAGACCCGATTTTCCTTCCAGCAAGGAGATCCATACCGGGGATTTTTTCAGAAATGCTACTTTTTCTGACACCCATGATCATTAAACACGGCAGTTGAGCACCATCAAACGTCATCGCGACAGTTGCTCTTCTCGCCAAGCCACACGTCGTGGCCAATAGACCGTGCAAGCCGAGCTTACCTCGCTCGACACCACGCTCGATCCGATCAAGACCGGGCTCTCTTTGAGCGCTGGAATCGCAGCTCCAGCAGGCACCCAACCAGCCCGCTCCTCAGTTCCTACTGCAGCAGCAGCAGGCCTCTCTCACTTCCCGCCGCGGCTCAGCCCTTCACCGCGGCTTTTCCGGCCGAGGCGCAGTTTGAGGCCGCCTCCTCTAGCGGCACAGACCGTGCATCATAAATTAATACATTTTTAGGTGAAGACGCTAAATACAGGTTTTCGGCTAGAAAGTAGTGCGGGAGCCGCGTGGAGATTTGATCACATACGCATGTGGAATTTCAGATCCAAATCGAGTCTCGGATGCGTACAAATATTTACACTTCCACGATTAGACCGTGGGCGAACGCCCGACCGGATGTGATGTATTCTAATCAGATCTATCGGTGCGAGGTCAGAATTACCTATATCTTGTTAACTATTATTAAATGTATTTAAATTATAAATATTAGAAATAAAAAGGAAAATAATATATTACAATATATCACAATAATCGTAAGGGGGACCCTGTTAATTTTTACAAGCAGCATCTGAAAACATATTTTCTCTCTGTTATCTCGGTCAGTGTCATGTACTTGTCGAGGTACGGCCACGGCGACTCACTCCTCGGGATTAAATGTTCTCCGACCTCATCCTATGCCATCATTTCATCAAATAATTTTTGCGTGACTGGCCAAGGAGTGGTACCATCCGGAGCAGAAGGTGGCGGTAATGCATCATAAAGATGATTGGTTGCTATCCACCTTAAACGCGAACAAGAGCGTCACTACTGATCCAGGATCAGCGATATTAGCAGTTGTATTTCCCGATTTGAGTTTGAGCTTCAGAAATGCTTGCGAAATGTAGCTTGTGTGGAAGCTACCGCACTACTTGGTAAAAGTAGCTTCGCTACTGAAAAGCTATTCGATTCAGAAAGTAGCGAAGCTACGACCAAGCTACTGAGAAATGTAGTCAAACTAGCTTCGCTGCTTGTAGCGACGCTACTGCCCAACACTGATTATTAATTTTACCATGTTGAACACATCAAGGTAACAGTTGCTGCACGACCAGTATGCGACAATCGTTTCCAAATGCCGTGTGCTGTGGAAAGGAGGCTTAAAAGTTGTTAAATGAGGCTATGACGTAGTCATCATCCACACGGAAATGTCCAAAGATATTACCTGCCTTACCGTGCACGTTTAAACCTCACTGAGGTTTTACAGACATAAGTTTCATTCAATTATTCTGGCAGGACCAATTTATTTAGGGGCATATTTCACCATCTACTGGCGTGATCACTACCCTCGTTTTGCCGCAGGACAGCAGTGTGAGTAAAATTCTGTTGTCTTTCTAGGACTGTAATATGAAAAGCATGCAAGTAAATATCTTTAGAATTGCTTGGAAGTGAATAGCACATAACTGCAATTAATGTTATTGCCATAATCATGTCTTGGTATGTTTTACAGACATAATGATATTCATTGTATAATGACATTCATAGTTTTCAGAAGCCTCTGTTTCCACAGTCTATACTACAACGTGAAACCAGTGTTCCAAATGTATCCATTAGGACTAGTGACGTGTCGTCCATGAACGAATCGTTCTTTTGAACAAATCTTTTAGCTGAACGAATCTTTTAGGTGAACGAATCGCTCATGTTATCCACTGACTCATATTTCTCGTTCAATGAAGTTTCTCCCTCCATAGCAGCGCGGCGCTATAAGCAGCGCATGCGCAGCTCAGTGAACCGGGTAACAACCATTTCATCCTGTCAAAGAATTACTCAACCTCGAGCCGATAGCCTTCGAGTATGAGGTGACAGAGTATGTGATTCGTTGAATGTAGTAACGAATACGCCCTTCAATGAACGAGTTTCATATGAGTCTGAACTAGATCTAGAGATCTTATCGTTCGTGAGTGAAATTACTGAACTGGCACACATGTCATTCGTGAACGAACTGAATGAACGGATACATGTCGTTCGTGAATGAAAATGAACTGGCACATAGCTTACCTTGTTCGTGAACGAAATTAGAGTAAACCGGGTTAGTCTGCTACTTAGCATGTCAATCTCGAAAATGCAAAGCGCAGTTATAGGTACAGTACTGTGCACATACGCTCGTTTTGATATTTAGCAACTCCACGTTTAATCCATAGACCGTAAAAGAAAGGTTTAATCCCCGATTTATGGATGTGAATTTATAATATACAAACTGTTTGACCAAACAATTAAAATGCTAATTAGGCAAGAAACCTTGTGCTTTGTTCATCTGAACAACTCAATTAGACTTTATATATTGAATGCGATTACACACACATTTTAATAAAGCCAGATCAGCTTTTGTAACAAGTGAACGCGTTCGTTGACTTAAGACATAATACACTCTTTTTTTTTTTTTTTTTTTTCGCCTGGTGGCGCATTTTGCGTAAAACGAAGAAATCATCACTGGACGAATCTGAATGAATCATTTTGGTGAATGAACTGAAAATGAACGAATCTCTAGAAAGAATCATAATTTCCACCACTAATTAGTGCTGCAACGACGCGTGGACATCATCGTTTACGTCGACTACAAAATACATTGACGCGTGTGAAATGCGTGAACGCGTCACACTGTTTACATCTCGCATAATGGCATACTGCGAATAATAGAATGCAACTTTCTTCACAAACCGAGACCACTGTTATTAAAAGTATGAGAATACTTTAAACAGAGGACAAATAAAATGGCTCTTTGTTCCCTTTGCAAAACCGATATGGTGTACCAACTGCGATGAGCGAGCACCTCAGAGAAAACATCTAGGCGCTCTCCGGAGTCTCCATGCAGTTTAACTGGTTACCCTGTGATCTGGTGACCAACTTCCTGGTTCAGGTCTGATATTCTTGCGCTGCGGCATTCTGAAAAGTTGAGATATTTTCAACTCGATGCGGTGCGGACGCGCTGAAAAAAAAATAAAAAAATAAATAAATATATTATACATATATTATCTGCTCTGTTTTCCCCCGCATGTCCAGCGAGCACAAGTTTGTCAGCAGACGCAGTAAATATTTATTCGTTTCCACTGCCCGTCCAGCGAGCACCAGTCTCTCAGCGGACGCAGTCAATATTTATCCGTTTCCACTGCCCGTCCAGCGAGCACCAGTCTCTCAGCGGACGCAGTCAATATTTATCCGTTTCCACTGTCCGTCCAGCGAGCACCAGTCTCTCAGCGGACGCAGTCAATATTTATCCGTTTCCACTGTCCGTCCAGCGAGCACCAGTCTCTCAGCGGACGCAGTAAATATTCATTCGTTTCCACTGTCCGTCCAGCGAGCACCAGTCTCTCAGCGGACGCAGTAAATATTTATTCGTTTCCACTGTCCGTCCAGCGAGCACCAGTCTCTCAGCGGACGCAGCAAATATCTATTCGTTTCCACTGCCCGTCCAGCGAGCACCAGTCTCTCAGCGGACGCAGCAAATATTTATTCGTTTCCACTGCCCGTCCAGCGAGCACCAGTCTCTCAGCGGACGCAGTAAATATTTATTCGTTTCCACTGCCCGTCCAGCGAGCACCAGTCTCTCAGCGGACGCAGTCAATATTTATCCGTTTCCACCGTCCGTCCAGCGAGCACCAGTCTCTCAGCGGACGCAGTAAATATTTATTCGTTTCCACTGTCCGTCCAGCGAGCACCAGTCTCTCAGCGGACGCAGTAAATATTTATTCGTTTCCACTGCCCGTCCAGCGAGCACCAGTCTCTCAGCGGACGCAGTAAATATTTATTCGTTTCCACTGCCCGTCCAGTGAGCACCAGTCTCTCAGCGGACGCAGTCAATATTTATCCGTTTCCACCGTCCGTCCAGCGAGCACCAGTCTCTCAGCGGACGCAGTAAATATTTATTCGTTTCCACTGTCCGTCCAGCGAGCACCAGTCTCTCAGCGGACGCAGTAAATATTTATTCGTTTCCACTGTCCGTCCAGCGAGCACCAGTCTCTCAGCGGACGCAGTAAATATTTATTTGTTTCCACTGCCCGTCCAGCGAGCACCAGTCTCTCAGCGGACGCAGTCAATATTTATCCGTTTCCACCGTCCGTCCAGCGAGCACCAGTCTCTCAGCGGACGCAGTAAATATTGATCCGTTTCCACTGTCCGTCCAGCGAGCACCAGTCTCTCAGCGGACGCAGTAAATATTATCCGTTTCGACTGCCCGTCCAGCGAGCACCAGTCTCTCAGCGGACGCAGCAAATATTTATTCGTTTCCACTGTCCGTCCAGCGAGCACCAGTCTCTCAGCGGACGCAGTAAATATTTATCCGTTTCCACTGCCCGTCCAGCGAGCCTCAGTCTCTCAGCGGACGCAGCAAATATTTATTCGTTTCCACTGTCCGTCCAGCGAGCACCAGTCTCTCAGCGGACGCAGTAAATATTTATTTGTTTCCACTGTCCGTCCAGCGAGCACCAGTCTCTCAGCGGACGCAGTAAATATTTATTTGTTTCCACTGTCCGTCCAGCGAGCACCAGTCTCTCAGCGGACGCAGTAAATATTGATCCGTTTCCACTGTCCGTCCAGCGAGCACAAATCTCTCAGCGGACGCAGTAAATATCTATTTTCATTATTATTTTTCTTTCCTCTGTCTGTCCAGCTAGCCTCAGTCTCCCAGCGGACGCAGAAAATACCTATGTCTCTATCAGTCCGCGAGCACTAGTCTCACAGCGGACTCAATAACATCTATTTTTCCTCTGTTTGTCCAGTGGGCCTCAGTCTCCTAGCCTGGTAATACCAGACTCTGTCTACGAAGCAAAGTGAAGTAGCAGAGTCTGCAATGGCATAATAGAGAAGTGTCTTCTCTCTCGCTAGGGGGCACTTGTCTGAAGTTTAAAATCATTGGTTACCCGTAAGCCAATCAGATACGTTTAGTTATGACGTATGTTATGCGCCTGTACAGCCGCATCGAAGCACAGACATCATGCATCGAACTCAAATCTATGATTGAACTTCCACTGTAAATCTGTTGTTAAACACTCTTCTTGTTCTGGCTTCAGTTTGAAAAAGAGTTGAATGTTCTCTATAACAAAGCGATTTGCATCCCGTGTCTCGTTTCCCATTTCCGCGGTCGTTTCAGTTTTCGATTTCTCTAACCTACAATTTAAAACTCTGTGCTTAGCATCTACGTCACGGCTCTCAGCCCGCCCTCTGCTCGTTGATTGGCCCGGCTGTTTCCAGACCGGTGGCAAACCGAAAGCTCTGACGCTGTATCAGACTGAGTACAGAAGCGAAATAAAATTGAGCGGAAGTAGGAAGTCTGTCGTAGTCAGGCTATCAGTCTCCCAGCGGACACCGTAAATACCTATTTTTCCTCTGCCTGTCCAGCGAGCACTAGTCTCTCAGCGGACGCAGTATGCATCCATCTCTTCCTGTTCTTCGTCCAGCAAGCCCAGTCTTCCAGCGGACGCAGGGACATAATTCGTCTCCTATATCTGTCCAGCGAGCCTCAGTCTCCCAGCGGATGCAGTAATATCTATTAGTTTCCCCTGCCTGTCCAGCGAGCACTAGTCTCCCAGCGGACACAGAAATATCTATTGGTGTCCCATGTCTGTCCAGCGAGCGCTAGTCTCTCAGCGGACGCAGTAAATACCTATTCATTTCCTCTACCCGTCCAGCGAGCCTCAGTCTCCCAGTGGACGCAGGAATATAATTTGTTTCCTCTATCTGTCCAGCGAGCCTCAGCCTCCCAGAGGACACATTACGCATCTAGTCAATATATCATTACACCTCGCAGGCAGACGGTGGAGCTTGTCTTCCCGACATCGTAACCGCTTCTTCCTCAACTATTAACCAACAGGACCTGCCTGCTCCTCTACTTCTGCCAGAGGCATTGCGAGATCTCCTGGTCAACGACCATACTTCTAAAAACGTCAGCCCGCCAAATCTCTGCGTTTTGGGGGGTTCGTAGTCCGGCGGCTGTCCTTTTGCTCTCTTGTTTTGGGGGGAGTACTCTGGGTTCGGGCCACTTCCCGAGCTCGGAGCCCTCCACCCGGACAGCACGCCAAATACGCATAAACTTACGGTATTAATATACGTAGATGTGAACTCGTGAAATGCTGTTTTATAACAAAGTTCGGGAGGAACAGTCGCAGTTCATTAACCTGATTAACACAAGTGGAGACCAATCAGTAATCAACTCATGACAAGGTATAAATGACAGCAGAACCTATCTCTGTTCATTGACCGTTTTCAGCATCCCTCCTCCACCCCATTTCTCCTCACTTATAGATCCATCTACTCTTACCACAACCGGGGGGAGTACTCTGGGTTCGGGCCACTTCCCGAGCTCGGAGCCCTCCACCCGGACAGCACGCCAAATACGCATAAACTTACGGTATTAATATACGTAGATGTGAACTCGTGAAATGCTCATTTACTGAAGAATGGACATAAATGTTATTATGAAGATAATATATTATGAAAAATAGTGGGCGAAAAAAATTAAACATTTTACGAGAAAATTATTTACATATATATTAAAAAAAAATACATGTTGCTTATTCGATCTAAATATGTTTCATAAATGTTTTTCTAGAAATATATGCACTTTAAAAACATCTTAAAAATAATTAATTTAAAATGTATCATGTTATTATATAGATTATTTTTTTAATATGTGAACATAAAACAGTGTTGTGTGACATGAAATCTTAGTTTAGTTACCAGCAAGTAAACAAAATTTTCTCACATGACCAATAAAACAAAATGTAAAAAAAATTGTCGGTGTAATCTAACACAGTAATGCTGATTATTATAATATATTGAACTTGAAAATAAATAAATACATAAATTAATAAATAAATACAATAAAAAAAACTGTTATTTCTTTGTAATTTCTTCTAAATAATTGAGTTTTCCAGTTCCTGGATAAAGAATACTGTGTTGTGTAAGCAGGCAAAATCTTTTTCATGAGTGGGGACTTTTCCAACTTTAGTTTGGCCACAAAATATTTGATCTATTTGACTTAAAATGTTTCTGCAATGGCTAAAGAGAAAGGCAGAAAGGGAAGCTAGGCTTATCCAATGCTGTTGGATTAGCATACTAAGAGACCTGGAGCCCCCGGGGAACCTCTCAGAAAAGAGTCACAATCAGGAGGAGAATTAAACTGGCATGGACTCCACACCTCCCATTGATCTGTTGACAGCCAACCTGGAAACCGGCCACAAACCTCAACGGTTCTCCAGAGAGGAGAACCACCAGTGTGGAGCCTGAAAACAAGTCGATGACTTGTGGGAAGTGCCAGATTCGCTTTGTTAACTACTGCTAAACGGTCCTTTGGCTGTTACATTATCCTCAGGGAATTTTTTGTATGTCAATCATTTAGCGAAGTAGTAGTTGTCAGTTAAAAGTTTGTAAAAAACACATTTTGCTAATGTTGCTGCCACAACATGGCTGCGTGCCTCCTCAATCTCAGATTTTGACACATGCTTTAATGCATCTTTGACGAGCGGGCTTTGGAAAGAGGGGGTGTGTCTAATTCAGTGGATTTAAATGTTGCAATTAAAAATAGCAGCTTTATTGTTAAGAAATGTGCATGCATTATCACTTTTAAAAAATAGTCTTAAAAATAGTTACATATACTTAAAATATTAGTGATCAAAAATTATGTAAGTCAACCCTCTACAATGCAAGTAAATTACTTGCATATGCGATTAAATCTTCATTCTGGCGACTAAATGATTTCTAATATTAGCCAATGGCTAATGAATTCAGATATATTTTCACTCGTGAACACTCTCTGACTGAGGGCTTCAGAGTTTCACTCTCCGTCAGTCGGTCTGTGCTTTTTTTCAGTTCATCTCAATGGATGCGCAGTGCACCTGTATTTAATGTACTGTAAACTTTAATGTGAAGGCTTTCTCTCACACGCGCAGAGACAGAGAGAGAGAAAAAAAGAGAACTGAATTGCTACATTTAAACAATATTATTTGTTGTATTTTCCTATCAAAATAATGCCATTCCTATGGATTTATGCTAATGTTAAGATATGTGAAGGTATATTCGTAGAATGGTAAAAATTTAAGACAGGAATACGAATGAAACACAAAGAGAAAAAAACTAAACAAAATTTCTTCCGCACTGAGAGGTGATTAATCTTACTGAAGGAGAGAGGAAAAGAAAAGCATAGAGTGTGAGTAAGAGCCACTGAAGTGTGAGGGACCGTGGCCTCTAGCTAATCTACAGCCGTCTCCTTTCTCTTTAAATAAACCAAGTTGAAGAGCAGGAGATCCTTACAACTCTCTCCCACCTTCCTTTGTCAGCGAACCATACACTCACACTCTCCGTGGGCCCATTACTGTCTGATTTAAGAGGAGGTGAGAGAAAGAGGGGTCAAGAGAGAGGCAGAGAGAAAGTCAGCTGTGTTATGCTGATCAGGCAGACGCATGGCTGAGAGTCGTCTGTCACCATGACAATAGGGTTCCCGACACAGGGCTGGCGCTCTGCCCTCTGCAGCGGGAACCAGACAACTCACACACGCACGGACACACCCAGCTGTCAGACACAACCAACACACGCCGATGAAGATGGCAGCCAAATGTGAATGACAGAGGGCCATTGGGATTTTAATGAGGGATGCGACCTCGGCCCTGATGTAAGAATGACCTAAGTCTGTCAGATTGTGAAGAGATTCATAAAAGGCCTTGTGATAGACAAATTTAGGCTTTATTATTGCTACAAAAATTTGCTATAAACTTCTGGCTCATGATGCCTCTGGCTCATGTCATGCATATCTTTCTGCGTCAAACCAAGCGCAGACTAAACATTATCAATTCTACATGGCAAATCTCTCTCTGTACTTGTCATTTTGATAGTACTAGAAGTGTGAATCATTCTTTGTGTTTTTTTTTTTTTTGTCTGTCCTCTTCCTTCACTGACACTCTCAAACTAAATGTTGTCAAACTAAATGTTACTAAATATGCAGTTTTATTTGTATTATTATTATTTTTCTTTAAATACCATAATAATTTATAAAGTACATGTTAATGTATTTTTCACTAGGGTATGCATTAGACATGTGCCGGTATTCGGTAATGCAATATATCAAGGTAATTAATATGCACGATATGGGCACTTCTAAATACCGTGAATAATAATAACATATTATTCTGAATTTGGAATGCAATTTAAGAATACTTTTCCCATCAACTGGTCAAAATGCATAACACCGCTTTATGCTGCTTAAAATACGTGTGCTCTGATGTAAAAAAGCAGGCATCATGTAAAAGATGCGCTGAATGAAAGCACATTTACTCTCTGACAGCAGATGGCGCTAAACTGAAGAAAATGCTGCCTGGAAACCCCATGAATAAAGCAGCTGCTACTTTCTAAAACGTATTTAAATCATTTTAAATAGCCATTCAGATCAAATACTTAAGTATTTAGACTTAATAGCTTTTTTTCATTTTAATATGGACTACAACATGCCCTAGATATTGTTTGAAAGTGTTTTGATTCTTTATTGTTAATTCACACTTTAAATTAGGGCTTCATTATTTAACATTAGTTAATTAATAAATTCAGTTAACATAACCTGTCAATGAAAAATTCTTCTAAACATTCATTAATCTTAGGTATTCCAATATATAATAACACGTTAAATTCTAAAGTTGCAGCTGTGTTATTTAATGAGCTAACATGAACTTAAATTAAAAACTTTTAACTTTGTATTTTTCTGTATTGCTTTATTAAATTAAATTTAAATACCGTGATAATACCATATACCGTGACAAAAGCATGAGCAGTTAATTGCAACAGGAAAATCTTATACCAGTCCCTAGTATGCAGTCAGTAGATTCTAAATTACTTAATTGCTAGACTTAAACTGAGCAGGAAAGTGCACAGCAAGATGATGAGAGTGAAAAGACAAAAATCTGTACAGATTATGCGTAGAGGATTGTTTTCAAGTCATTCAGGATATCACCTCATATCTCGTTTTACAGATTCATAAAATACACAGAGACAGAGTCAACCAAAAAGATCAAGAGAGAGAAAGACAGGAGTTGTGACAGAAGGAGCAGAATCATAAAGGACTTAACTAGGCCCTATTTTGCACTTACATAAAATTTCATTTCACTGATTAATTTCAGAAGTGCACATATAAATGCTAATTAAAAAAAAAAAAAAAAACTTATCAACTTATCAAACCATTAAAATTAATCAGTCTATTTGTGTTTACCTACTTTATATTTAAGAATATATGTAAATTATAGGTTAACAAAATTTTAATGGGTGGACCTCCTCTCTCTGGGGCCCAGGACAACATTCCTGGTCTTGTCTCCCTAGCAATGGAATCCAGTTTTCCATGATATATCTCCTTTAAACATTCAAACACAGATGGCTTCATGTCAGACAGGTCCTTATAGATGTGAGAGAGCCAGACCCCTGGGAAAGTTTGGTTGTTTGGTTCATTGACTTTCTCACAACATTGCAAACTCAATGAGTTTGTTTGAAAAGCCATTTTCGACATTTCGTTTTTGTTTTTTGTTTATCTTTCTGACATTACTTTATTAAACCTACTGTATAAAACATCATTAATCTCGTGATCAAAAATACCAATTGTGTTTCTTCCAAGTGACTTTGATATTATTATAATTATAAATATTGCATCCACTACAGTTAATAATTTGGAGACCGTAAGAATGATTATTTATTTTAATTTAGCAAGGGTCCATTAAATTCAAAAGATCTTAAGTAAAAACATTTATACAAAAGATGTCTATTTCAAATAAATGTTGTTCTTTTGACCTTGCTAATCAACAAAGAATCCTTAAAAAAATTAAACAGCACTGATAACAATGTGAAATACTTCTTGAACACCAAATCAGTATATTAGAATAATTTCTGAAGGATCATGTGACATTGAAGATTGACATAATGCTACTGAAAATTCAGTTTTGCCATCACAGGAATAAATTGCACTTTCAAATAAATATATATGTTATAAATAAAGTTATTTAAGCAATAATACTGTTTCAACTGTATTTTGATTTGAAATGCAGCCTTTATTGAGGTTTAAGAGACTTCTTTCAAAAACATTTTAAAACCTTACCAAAAATATAGAGCTTGAATAAAGGAACGAGAAAGGTGGAAGACAGGAGAGTAAGAGTGAAATTATGGACAGAGATGGATAGTTTTCTCTCTCCTCAGGCAAAAGAAGGAGTAATAATGTGAACAGTAATATATGAGAGTTAATGATCCATGAGACGAAACACAGAGAATGAAACAAGCCTGAAGGTTTTCACACATATACACATTCCTTGGGCACAAGCTTCACTTTCTCATAATGACCTCATACCTGGATCATTTCACATCCAACCTCACATTTCCTCACAGGAAATAATAATTAGATTGGCTGATTAAACAGCAGTAAAAATGGCTAGACAACTGCAAGATCCTTTAAAGACTGACAATTATCTCACACAAAACATTGATGAACCATGTTCCATCAGAGCCACAGTGTTTTTCCCTATGACTGCCCCAACCCTGAGGACATTTTTCCCTGTTTCTTAAACATTCCAATCCTTCTGTTCTGCCCCGCTCCCGGGTGTAGCACCAGGGTGTAAATCAACTGCCCCGGCTGTACAGACAGCCGTAGTCTCATTGTGCACACTGTGACCTGTGAGGTCCAGGAATAAGGGCTATTTTCCTTTATTACTCCTACACAGATCTGTGTTTCATGGATCATCTCATGTGATTTATGATAGTAGAGCCAGGCATTCATTACATCACTGGCATCAGTCTCCATCTCTCTCTCTCTCTCTCTCTCTTGCTGCTTTGGCACACAATATCTTCATCAGCATCAGTTAAATGTACTTACCCTCAGGCCATCCAAGTTCACTTGCTTACTAATGGACCCCCTGCAGTAAATGGGTGCCGTCAGAATGAGAGTCCAAACAGCTTAGAAAATTACAATAGTAAATACACAAGTAATCGACCCAACTCCAGTCCATCAATTAACTTCTTGTGAAGTGAAAACCTGGAAAGCTGCATGCAGGAAACGTTATTATGGACTATTGGACAGAAGTGAAAGTTTAAAGTTAAAATGCAATAATAATGGATTTATTTCTTAAACATGCCATGGAGTTGTGTGGATTATTGTAATGTTTTTATCAGCTCTTTGGACTCTCATTCTGACGGCAGCCATTCACTGTTGAGCAAGTGATGCAATGCTAAATTCGTCCACCTTTAAGACTCCATGAAATATAGGCTAGCCCACAGCCAATATTACTTCATTTACAGTACTTCATGAACAAGTTTTGATAGTTCAAATCCTACCAAGTCATAAAAGAGTTTTAATATGAATGGAAAGCTTTGTATTCTTCTGATGTTCAGTATAATGAATAAAGACTGTATGACTTACCTGCAGCAGGAGAAATGGTCAGGAACAGCAACATTGAGGGAGAGAGAAGAGACAAAAGAGACTCGTAAGTCAAGTAAATGAAATCATCAGTTAATTCTACACACAACAATGTGTCTTCCTTGTGTTATTTGAACATATTGTTCTCTTATGCTAATTAGTGATCGCCCTTTTAAAAGCATCCACAACATTTCTGATCATCGTTATCTCACACAGTAAGTGCATAATGTGTAATAATTTAGGCTCTAACCTGCTAACAACATTAGTCTCAAGTGATCCGATGATAAGTAGTCACCAGAGACAGATCGTTGTTTACACCTGTTATAACTGCACCTTCAACACTGGATGTCGTCAGAGGAAGGGTCTCTTAATTTGTGACAACAATGATGTCAAAATTGATAAACTCTTAAAAATATATTTACTCTTATTAATTTGGTCTGCCACAATTATATCTTAATTTTATTTAACTGTGGCAGCTTTCCAAATTACATCAGTCAGAATTACATCAGTTTTATTCACACTGGCAAAATAATCAAAATAAAAATATGAAATAAATAAAATAAAAATCAATATAACAATTAAAACAATAAAGTTTCATGTCAGTTATAGCTGATTATTATAGATTTATAATTCATCTCGTGGCAATTCTGTTCCTTTCTGTGCAATTTATTCCTAAAGAAATTTAGAAACAAATTAAATTTGAGAAAATCTAACACTTCTTGGAGACTCAGCTGGACATGCAAACCTGATAATGAACACTGCCAGAACGCTCATGCGTGTGTGAGGAAACCACAGGGAATGCTGGAGGAGGGGATTCTATCCTGTGTGTGTGTGTGTTTTAAGGATGAATGAGTAAAACCTCTAGATGTGGAATGCAGTTGAATTACCACACAAAAGACCCTCCACAGCTGCCTGCCAATTCTGCCAAACCGTTGTTTAAAAAAAGGCCTGTATAGGTCAGGAAAACTAACTTCACTAACATATCTCCCCATCTCTAACATGCTCAAACAAACAACAGAAATTATTTTTCAAATGTTAGCAAAGGTCTGAGGCTAAACCTTTTGGTCATTTTGCACCTAATCTGAACTTCACAGAAACGCAATGCGAGGTCTCAGCTGTCAATCAAAAGTCAGGGGAGGAGTCATGGACAAAGAAGAGGTGGAGTCAGCGACTCAGTGAGGTGCACAAATCCACTTCTGCAGGGCAGCATGAAGAATTGTATAAATACTTTAAATAACATATTGTAATATACTGTAATATATAAAAAAAATGGCTGCCAAAGAGGCAATAATAATAAATAAATAAAAAACATTACAAAAATTACCTACCAAAAATTTAAAAACAAAGCCGATTTGGGCAAAATAAAATCAAAGGCAATTTAAATGCAATATTTACAACTATAATGCATAATATATAATAATAATATGACACAGACAGATACTTTTACTTAAATACAAATAAACAATACTCTACACTTTTGTTTTCATTTTTCTTCGAAAAAAGTAAATCACTCTTAACACACAGCCTAAGTACTCATTTAAGTTATGAGCCATAACAAACAAAACAAGCACAAGCTTATTCTCATTCCCTTAATGGCTGTACCTGAGTAAGGGCTTCTCCTCTTCCTGTAGCTCCAGAAACTGATCCCTTTGACAGGCATGACTGTGTCCGTTTATCCCCCCAGAGCTCCACAAACACTCACACTTCCCCACTCTGCTGCTCCCAACACACACGTCACATACACACACCTCCTCCACACCACGGCACATGTGCTCTAAACACACTCACCCCAGTGTAAAGGGCCCGCCTCGAACAGGGATAGGAGTTGGGGGGGTTCACAAAAGCCTGACCGCAGTGACCCCTGCCAGGCAGGTTGCCAGGGAGATGCCGCATCATCTGAAGAGGCTTGCGGTTGCTAGGTGAGCACCTCTTAAACATCCTACAACGACTGAAGAGGCTGATGGAGCTCATAATATAATTTGCCTCATACAAACCAACAAAGAAAATCTGGTAGTTTGGAGAGGCTCCTTCGAAGAGATGTATGGGGACACTTGGCTCTCAAAAAAGCTTAAAGGTTTTATAGATAATTGCAGCGATAGAGGAATTAACAGGGATACGGGAAAATATAATAATATATCAATTATTGGGGTTTCTTGGTCACACCAGATCATACACTTGACCACACACTCTTAAAAATAAAGGTTCCAAAAGTAGGATTTGCAATGGAAGAATATTTTTGGTTCCAGAAAGAATGCTTCATGGAACAGTTCTTAAATCAATTTCTTAGAATATATATTTGATCTAATATCTGTTCTATTATCTGACTTGTCTTTATTGGACAGGTGGGGAGCAACAAAAGTTACAGGTAGAGAGAGGCAGAACAGGACTGGGAAATGACCAAGGCCAGACTCAAAATCAGGTACGAATGGATATGTTTATATTCACATAGCCTTTGATGAAGATACATTTTTCTTTACAGCTTGCATGCAAAATACTGAATTGTAATGTTTTTTCCCCCCAAAACACCATCATCAGTGTAGCCATATTTAATCATAAAAATCTCTTGAGTTGCATTACTATTTGTTATGCCCATGAGAGATTAATACAGAGTGCTGTATGATGTTTAAAGCAGAGACACGAATTGGGGAATCTAAAAGTGTTGCCACATGCTGGATGGCACCAGCTCTCACACAGTCCTGAGTGCCTGTGGTCTCATAATGGCCAAGGGAAGCATGGGAAGTCTCCAAATCTCATCCCATCACTAACCACAAAGCAACAAGGGATTCCACTGTGAGATAATTTGTTTATGATTTTACTACTGATGACTCTGCCATGAAGCTGCTTGGGAAAATGATGTACAAAAGTCAAAAGCTATATGCTCATAGTTAAAAAAATAAGTCACACAAACTCAAATTTGTGAGCGAATATTATTTTGCTTGTTAAGTAAACTGTTTAATGTTGCCAGATTTTGACAGAAAATAACTTACTTAGCAAATAAGGGATGTACAATATATCAGAGCTCAATATAAATGATCAAACAGTGTACAATATTTTAATTCAGCATATTGGTTGATATGGGAAATGCATGCTAATTTCATCTATTTTTTACATAAAGTGTCTATGGGCCAAACAACCACACCAAAATTCCTAAACAATGAAAAATGATTGTCTCACTATAACAATCCCAGATTCTGTAAACTCTATTAGGCAAACCTAACAGATTCATGAATCCTCTACATGCATGTCAAGCAGAACACGCACCTGCTATAATTTCAGAAATGTTAAACCGATGCCCCAATGAGACAAGGAGTGAGAGAGGTAAACAAGAACTACAGTAAGTTTATAGGTCAAGTGTCATTTACATGTCATAGATGGGATGGGGCCAAACAACTGTTCCTCAAGCCAGTGAGTACACAAACTACATATTTAGCCTTGGCATCAGTGGTGACATGAGACTCTCAGACGCTGGTGTGTGTGTGACTGAGTTCTCGAGAGGATCAGTGACATGTCTGACCCTATGGCTGCCGCTCCTTGTTACTGCACAAAGGAATTCAGTGTACTGGAAGATTAAAAAAAAATAGTGGTAAGACATATTAAAGATGCACAGAGAAGTGCAGACAGTGAATGAGCTTCACCCATTTTCAAACTTTCCTGCACCAAACTCACACTTCCTTCTCCACATTTTAAAGCAGAGTGTATATTCTCTGCCTAGATTGCACATCCTGCGATGTGACTATCGTGGATTCGTACATCGCGATATCGATGCTTAAACGATACATCGTGCAGCCCTGATGTTAACTATCAAATCTTGTTCATGAAGTGTTTGGAGAGTTTAGGGTGGGGGCTTGAAGGATGTAAATATAGACACACTCCAAATCCAGCACTGGGACACTCTGACCTGTCCAGCCCACATCAGTCCTGGGTCAACCCTGAGTGCAGAGAATATAGCGTGGAAGTGTCTCAAATTAGCTTATTGCTCCCTGTATACCTCACATCCTTAATGTCACTGAATTACTAGCTATTTATAGACAGGTTACAGAAAGGAGGTGAGTGTACAGAATGAGACCAAACCCAGTTCTGGGACAGAGGTAAGAGATCAATAGCATTCAGAGTAACTGACGTGGGCTGGGTCCCTGTCCTCCAAGACCATGTGACCATTTTGAAGACAACTGGCTGACTGATTTACTCTACTTATCTTTGAATTTTTGTTAAGTATATATAAATCATTTTCACACAATTAATATTAAAATGCTTTAGGATAATTTAAATAATGTTTAGATTCATGTTTTAATCAATAATTCATATTTTAAGACTTAATTTTTTTAAGACTAAGAATTATTTTTTTTAGGATTAAAAGTCTAGGTCTGGGACAAACCCGCATTGGTTGAATGGACCAACTTGAAATACATGCTTTTTAATGCTGTTTGGACACATTTCATGTTATATTTTGCTGCTAATTTGAATGTGAGTTTGGCCAACAGTTGTTTTGTAATTTCCTCATTCAATTAAAAAAGAAATTCTTGTAAGCCCTAAATAGCTTCCTTGGGGTTTTGTATATATGGCCACTGAGTGAACTGACTTTTTTGAAAGGGTATAACAATAAAATATATTCATAAATGATGACCATTATTGTGACCTTCATGTAAAAAATAAATTAATGAATTAAAAGTATCATATTTCAAATCAATTCAAATCAGGCTCAAGCTCCCAGCTGTGCTTTCTGCCATGCATGCAGCCGATTCAGTAAGACAATTACAAAATACTACACAGACAGAGCTACTGTTAAAATAACTGGCATCTCTGATGGGTTCCAGATGGGTTTGTGAGACGGTATCCTCCTCCTCATTATAGAGCTCTGCGCAGCACATGTGGAATCACTCTGGTCAGATCCACTCAAACCTGTCCCCACCACCACTGCCATCACGCCTGTATCTCTGTCTCTGTACAGAGGCATCTTCAATGGGAGGGGTGGTCGGGTCGGGACCCACTCAGGCACCACATGAAAGACAGACTGGGTGTGCCACCATATGCTTCTCAGAAAGATGGGGGATGGATAGAGGGTGGTAAAGGAAAGAGAGGAAGGCCTCGGGAAGTTCTTCTGGATTCATCTACAGGCAGATACTATTAAGAGTCAAATAAAGAAACAATATGAGCTATATACTGAGCTCAGATTAACTCAAAGGAGGGAACTGGTGATTGGTGGGCCCCATGTCTGCAAAACAGATAATAGCAACTGTTTTAGCTAACACCACACACACCTCCTCACACTCTCCTAGGCCAATTAAGATAGGTTGTTATGTTGTTAGTGAATGCTTACAATAAACTCCCCCTCTGTCACACAGAAGCCCCTTTCACACTGCCATTCCGGCAAATACAGGGGTAAAGTGTTCCTGGAATTGTTCCCTGGTCGCTAGATTTGGCACTTTCACACTGCCAGTGATGACCCGGTATATGTGCGTGCTTTCACACACAACCCTTGAAGATCCCGTAACGACACGTGACATCAGCGCGTGACGTGTAATGTATGAGTCCACAACGCTTGGCACGTTATACTTTCACTGAAGCAAGCAAACGATCTCTGCGTCAGCGAGGAAAGTGAGGAACTAACTGATCTCTGCTTCATTACAGTTTGCACATATGTTTTCGTCGCGAATGTTGATCTTCCTTCAAAACAGCCGGTAAAAAAGTTGCGCGATAACGCGCGTCATCACTTCGATACGGAATTAGATCTGGCTTTTGTTCACACAGCGCTCGTTCCGGATCGATTACCGCAATGTTACTATGTCCCCGACCCGGGTTCGATTCGGTAATCAATTCCGGGACGTGGTTGCTTTCACACAGAAGGCGACCAGGCAATGTTACGGGAATATTGCGGGTCCGACGTGCAGTGTGAAAGGGGCTAAACACACACACAGAGAGAGAGAGAGAGAGAGAGAGAGAGTGACTCCAACAGAAGCTACAATTAATAATGTAACAAAGTTGAGGGATCTGTATAAAGCAGGATGTCAGTGTATTTAAATGACATAAAAATATAGTCCACTCAAAAATGAAAACACATTTCATCATTCTGACTCACAGTCAGTGCCATCACTGACTCGCTTTATTGTTCCAAACCTTATTTGACGTTCTTTTTCTGTGGAACACAGGTTTTTTAAGAAATGTTTCAGTGTTTGGTTACCAACATTCGTTACAAAATCATTTGTGTTTCACAGAAGAACGTCATACAGGTTTGACATGAGGGTGAGTAAATTATTTTTGGGGGGAGTGAAATTTCTGTTTAAATTTAAAGGGGATATTTCAAAACTTTATTTAAAAATGCAAATTTAAAGAAATTAAGACCAAAGATCAGTACCGTGTGTAAACTGGCACAAATGAAAACGAGGCTGTGAGGAATAATAGACACAGTTGTTGCAAAAATACATCTTTCTAAAAATTTCATTTGAGCCTAAATGAAAAGCATATTAGTTAATATGTTTTCGCATTCTACTTCACTGATGCCCATTTAAAAAGCTGTAAAATTATCTCCCTGTCAGAAGAAGACAAAGACTTCAGAAGCTCCAGACTAGGGATCCCAGCAGACCAATGATCTCCCAGAAACCACAACCCTTCATGGGCTGATTATCCCCACTCATCCCCCAACTCTCCAGCTTCAGACACTACTGTGATCCCAGAGGAAATAGAGAAAGAGAGGGGCTGAAGCAGGCTAACTGGGGCCAGGCTAGATACTAGCCTTAGAGCGGCTACGGTGATGTTTATTTGATGTTTATCCACTCAATAGAGAAGTGTGAATAAAAGATGAAGAAAAGAGCAGACACAGAGGGAGGAAAAGGAGAGATGGAGATTGGGTTTTCAGGGGAGATCAAAGTTAAAAGGTATTTATCGACTAATAATTGAGATTTTTATTGTTTTATCAGATTTGAGGAGTAATTGTATAAAAGTTGTAGAGCTTTTAAAAGGGCACGGTAGCAATGGAAATTCTGCCATCATTTACTCACCCTCATGTCATTCCAAACCTGCAGTCTGAATGAGATTGGGATGTACTACATTTGCAATCTCGTTTTTGTCATGTGACCCACCTACGGCATCAGTTGCATCACTTAACTGCCATTCACAAATTCTACTGTTTCATTAAACTATAGATTCAGATATGCTCAGCTCACATACTGTTTTTACATACTGCTATATATATAGTATAAAATAATATATATTTGGATGCAAGGATCATAAGCAGTGTGTTAACTTGTTAAGTGAGTTTTTCTTGATAAGTAGCTTTCCCAACACTGAAAGTTCCATACACACTTCACACACACTCAACGTAGGCCTACAAGATTTCTAAAGTTCCCAGGGCAAAATTCCACACATAGACACAGGAGCTCAGGAGGAATCCTAAAGCGATTAAGCAGGTGAAAGACGAGACTAGTACCAATTCAAAGCAAAACAAGAGCCCCACCCAGAGAACCTGAACTCCTGCTCAGGGCTGCAACAGCAAACACTGATCGAATCCTTCTCCCAACGTCTGAAACACTCCCTGGTGGTGTTTGCATGTGGATTAAATGTGTCCTGATTCATTGGAAGGTGCATGATACACCCAAAACTGTTGTTCTCAGATCTGCCTGAGTGCTGAATTGTATCAGAGGATACAGAAACAGCAGATCTAATGTTTCCTGTGAAGTGTCCAGATTTCCTAAGTCTCTTGTTTCCTAATGATACACTAGACATGACAGACTTTACACTGTGTGTGTGGTAAGATTATGAACCATGAATCACATACATACTAAGCTAAACCTTGAGTGAATTCAATAGTGATACTGCTATTTGAAATGGGTTTGACTTTTCATAAATAAAGTTATTGATTTCGGAAGTTGAATAAAAATGGCTGTCAACAACCCCCGATTCAAGGCATGCATTGCGGATGGGCAACGTACGGTAGTTAAAATATTCTGATACTTTTTAGTATATGCTTAAAATATATATATCTGTATTTATTTAGTGCTCAGTGTCACATGAGTGGAGACGCAAATAAAACCTGAGGCCAGAGAAACTAACCACAAAGCAAAGTAACTTGATGCTTTTTTGTCCTGGTCATTTTTCATAGTATCCGAGCTCATCCGCAGAGGAAGTGCGTTTGTGAGGGATTTTCCATGAGTGTGTGAATGTCAGAGGTCCATCTCTCTACAGGATGAGATGTTGTGCTACAGAGACAACAGTGTTTTATGAGGACGGATGAGGTCTGTTCTGTCTACTGAAGTACTGAGGAGTGCATCAGTGCATTCCACTGCTGTCTGGTAATCAGTCTCAAACAGCAGCAAACATGATCTTTTCAGTCAGTGAGGGAAATGAACAAACCCCTTTATGTTTGGGGAAGCAGATGAAGATGGATCAGTTTGAGATTTGCCCTGCAGCTCAACGTTTGTATGAATGAAGTACACATGACATGCATAACTGAGCTATTGGTCAAAGCACATCAGAAGACTAGTCTAGTCCTTTTCTCTTTGCTATGGTGGTAACAAAAAGTACCATCAATAAGGTGCAAACACACAGCTGTTGCACTACAGACACACTGACCTAAAGTCATACAAATACAAGCAGGAGAGTGGATATAACAGGAAAAAAAAAACATTCTTCTGTGTTTTTAGCTCTTTCTCATCCCACAGGACTAAACCAAGTGTGGAGGAAAAGTGCAAGCTCTCCAGCAATGGTCAGTGGAAATATGCTGAAAAGGCATAAATCTAAAACAGATTTGACCACACATGCACACTTTTCAACACAAAGCGTGTTTGTTCAGAGTAGAGATGTTCCGATACCCTTTTTCTCTTCCCGATACCGATTCCGATACCTGGGCTCAGGGTATCGGCCGATACCGAGTACTGATCCGATACCTGGGTGTGTATCTGTATATACAGCTGTATATACTACTAGCCCTGTGTAAATTGCTAGAATTCTTTTTATGGTGTGCTTCAGACAGATCCCTCAATAAAACATGAACAAATACATGGTGAACTACTGTATTTATTACAGTATTTTTATTATCTAACATGAATTTGACAGTATTATTTATTTTCATATGCAAAAAAGAACTTCAAATGCAGCCAAAAATCTAACACCGCAAACTAAAAAAGGTATTTAAGTTTTACAATATAACTGTATAAAAAAACTGCAACAAATAAGTCTAGGAATATAAAAAAAGATCTATTAATCAGATAATCTCTTTACAACAAAACAAGTAAAAAACAAGCAACCATCTAGGCATAATTATTATTATTATAGAGACGTATTATTATTACTGTAGGCTACAACAGTAGCTTTATATATTGTCAATTTACTCATGTAAACCAAACATTTATTTTAATGGGCTGCCATGAAGATCTTTGAGTGTCTGTGTTTATGATATGACAGTATTCTCAAATGAAACGGTAAATTCTCATGAAGTGACGGTTTATGCGTTCGTGTCCTCATGACACACAGCAGAGACTACAAAACAGCGAGCTCTCGCGCATCTGTGCCAGTCACCCACAGAGATGTAGATTTTGCGGGAGTAATATTTAAATAGTATTTTGCAGTTTAATATTCACAGACACTAGTATATATTCGGCTACTGTCTGGAGCCCTGCGCTTTGACTTACACGGAAGCGACTGAACGCAGCTGCCGGTACTGAATATACTCGAGAGTCTGTAACTACCGGTACTACAGAGACATACTGCTAACCACTGATCTATAATATAGTAGCGGCTTCACTGTGTTTTGGCAGTTTAGAATGTGATGAGTGATCCAGTCATATATAGATCAGGGCTGCTAACGCGTTTTCATTTCTTCTTCGCTGCTCTAAACAGGGGTTGCTTGTGGCAACACAGCACAACTTCCTGTGTTTTCAATGCATTTTGAGCAGCGAAGAAGAACCGTGCAGCAGTTAGGCAAAGCTTGCGGTCATAACTAGGTATTTTTTAAGAAAATGGTATCGGATCGGTATATGGGTTCATGTACTCGCCGATGCCGATGCCAGAATTTGTTGTGGTATCGGAGATATTTCCGATACTAGTATCGGAATCGGAACAACTCTAGTTCAGAGGGGTCGAGGTGTGTAACAGGGATCTTGTGGCTACGTGTGTGTGAAAAGGTGTTTTATTTTAATATCATTTTATTGCCTGTGTGGTAAAGTGTTTCCCCATTGCCAGTGCTTCCTGGAAAACATCCTTCGGTTCGAAAGTGACTTTGTTGGTGAACTGTGGTACATTTATGTCAGCATAGTTGTGGGTGGGCTGGGCAACTAGTGTATTTGTATTCAGTGTGTATATGCATGTTGAGTGTGGAAAAATAAGTAAAGTGATGTGTAGCCAAGTATGGTCAGAATTTGTGCTCTGCATTTATCCCATCCAAGTGCACACACACCTAGGCAACCATTTTTGCTGTGTTGCCCAGGATAGTTGGGGGTTTGATGACTTGCTCAAGGGTCTCACCTCAGATGTGGTTCTGAGGTTGGAAGAGTGTTAGTCATTCACTCCCCTCACCTACAATGCCTGCCGGTATAAAGACTCCAACCCGCGACCTCAGGATTACAAGTCCAACTCTCTAACCATTAGGCCACGACTGCCCAAAAGTAAAGATAAAGGCTTTTCCCTATTGCTTGGTGATGGTCATCTTGTGTTTGTGTTTTCCTGTGTTTTGATTATGCACATAAATATGAAAGTGAATAAATGTGTAGACTGCTGTAACTATTGTGTTGTTTCACAGTGGGAATCAAAGAGAGAGCTGAAATGACTCTAACACTCTAACAAACACATACACACTCCATAAAAAAAGTCTACACTCAATGATGCTTCCTCCATTTGCTTCCAGACAACTGTTCAAGTGTTAATGGCATATTGTCACTTTTTTGAAGAGTTCATCCAAAAGTCCTCCAGTTAATTACACAACATTGTTTTTTTCCAAACCTATACTTTCTTCTTTGGAACAGACAAAAAATAATAATTTTGGCCTATAATTTCAATATAATGAAAGTGAATGAAGACTGAGGCTCTCAAGCTTTGGAGTGACACTAAACACCATCACATTATCATAAATGTGACTTGATCATTATAAGTCTTCAAAAGTCTACTTAAGCCATACAATAGTTACATGTGAAAAACAGAGTGAAATTTAAATTGTCAGCCCTTGCTTGAGAGTACATAAGAGTTCCTGGGCAGAGTAGCTGTGAACTATTTTAAAGAATCAATGAATCATTAGTTTATGAATGAGTCTTTTGAGCCAGATCTTTTCATGAATTACTCATACTTGTTTATGTCACAAAAACAGTCTCAATGATTAGTTCACAAATAAAACTGTTCCGGTTTTTTAGTTAAACTGACTGGATCATCCAGTTGGGTAGGGTTTTTTGTTTTGTTTATGTTCTGCAGAAGAAAGGCAGTTAATCAGACCTTGTTAAATGTTACGGATGTGACATCTCAAATAGGAAAAGCCATTTAAAATATGAATTTGAACTGTTGAACTGCTCTCTGGTGAACTGGTCACTTTGTGTAGTTGCAAAGCATTACTGTTGTAAGAGCATTTCACGGTGAATAAAACGTCCTGGAGTCTGTGTGCCATTTTCTTTGTAGAGCCCGGACACACTGGGGCCCTAACTCAACTACACACCACACACAGACATATGAACACACACTCCCTCAAAATATGTAATCCAAGTCATGTGACGAGTGAACGAGAAAATTAAGACGAATAAGAGAGTTCAGAGAGGACACGAGAGAAGGAGCGAGATGGGGAGAAGGTTTTTAGAAGTGACAAGGAACGGAGAGAGGGGTTGGAGGGAGAGACTGAGTGACAGATGGGGCTGGAAAATCCATGTTTATTTTTACTGAGTGACGACAGCAGCCCACAAGCTATAACTTAAACACATAGACGTTCAGACACAATGAGCTTTATGTTTGGTGAGAGGAGCCAAGCTCACCTGCTGAAGAGCATCACTTACCCACGCAAATGGAGACGGACAGACAACGAGAGATAGACAGGCTCTGCTTCAAACCTATAGACTCCGTCATCATTTTATACGTTGTTTTATACGTTTTATACATCATTTTATAAGAATGAGCTGTGACTGGCCTTGATTATAGAAAATTCTTTATTTAATAATAAATGTTAATTATACTGTAATTATACTGCATACTTTCAGTCCTAAAAAATACAGTACATTTTAAAATATACTGAAAAAAAAAAAAACATTAAAAAGAATCTTATAAAAAACCCTATAAAAAGGAAGAAAGAAAGAAAGAAAGAAAGAGCACCTTGTGTCAAGAATATTGCTGACACCTGCTGTATAGGAAACAACTGTATTGTGCTGAATCTCTAGTGCACTATACTGTATATGTGTACTCTATGACTGAGTAATGTGTGTGTTTATGTGGTGGCTGGGTGTACCATGCCATGCCCAACATCATTTCTCATGTGGCCACTTTGAGGTTCATGTACAAACAACATTCACAGGGGTGAAAACACTATAGAGCATTAAACCAGCACAAGCACAACCCATACTCAACCTAAGCACTTCCACTCCTGAACCTATTCCTCCAGCTAACAGTCCATGGGATAGGCCCTCCAATCTGGGAGGAACGCTAATGATCAGTCCTTTCACACGGGCTGTCCCTCTGAGAAGAGCACCTTTGACCTCAAACAAAAGGGAGGGTGTTTTTTATCCTAATCCAAAAACAGCCCAACATGCCTCATTCTGACATGATTAAGACTAATGTGGAAAGCTTCTGTCACTGAAGTAGCACAACTGAGAAGTAAAAGAGTCTCAAAGAGGGGAAGAGGATCAAGATATGAAGTATAAAAAAATATATGATAGGTAAAAAAAAAAAAAAATGATAGCCTGAATGCACTGTAAGTCGCTTTGGATAAAAGCGTCTGCTAAATGCATACATTTAATTAAATTTTATATTTCCAGTCATGAACCCAACGACAAGATACAGTCCAACTGAACTACTGTGAAGCTTGCAATAAAACAATTGTTTATTTGTACTGAGTTGCAAGATATATCATAAATTGCAGCACATTAATTTTTCTCTGTATGTTGCACTGATTCATGTTTATCACTGCATTTATTGCTTTAGTTATTTATTATTTATTTTTACTAGGAACTGGCTGCCATTGTCACTCTTTATATGTAATTATAGGCACGTTTCTGTGTGAACTACATTTCGTTCTTTGTCTTACACTTGGCCAGTAATGGGTAACTTGAAGCGGATTAATGTCCAGATATCTGAAAGGCATGACAGTGTCTGACCAGCAGAAAAAGTCTCGTTTCCCACAGCTATTTGACCAGTGAATTCCCATGACCCTTCCAATCAGTTCTGATTACTAGACAAGGACTACTAAAAAGCATGTTAGATAAATTGAAAAAAGGAGCAATGCATTGAGCTGAGAAGAGATTCATTATTAAATTAATTAATTGAATTTTTGGTTATTATTAAAAATATATTTGATATTAATTTGACATTTTCCATTGCTTACCAGCCTACACTTGAGGAAAAAGAAAATAATATATACATTTTACATTAAAATGTTGTAAAAATGGCAAAAATTGGTTAATGGGAAGTCTCTTTAGTAAATATGGTGAAAATTTGTAACAGATCTAAGGGGACATTTGTGGCAATTTTAAAGTACAGGATACTGTTAAATGTACAAACTTCAGAATAAAGGCAAATATTATCTTATAATTTACAGTGATTTTTTCTTTACAAGTGTATTTTTTTAACAGCGTATAGATCACAATTTTATATTATTTCAATATGTTCTGTTTTGCACAAACAAATACAGAAGGCTATATGTGTGTACTCATATATTTGCAACAACACATTATTTTCTACCATTATACTGATCCTCTGTCACAAACCATTTTAGTGCCACTATCATGACAGATTAATATCACTGCATGGGAAACAGATTCCTGATCATTCTAAAGCTTACTATCATGTGATTATGTTACTGGAAAAGATACAGTTCTCACAGTTTATTATAAAACCACAAAATAAGAGGTATGATTATGCAACTTCGCCTCAATATTTCCCCCAGGTAGTCTTTTTAATTAGATTTTCAAATAGTTAAGAAGTTGTTTACACAGCTGTGATTTTCTAATAATCCTGAACACATTGACTAGCAAGTTCAGGTGTGTTTAATTAGGTTTAGATCTAAACTAGAGGAAAGTTGATCTCACAGGCCAGATTTGAGGATTCCTGCCTTAAATCCAGCACTTCCATACTCTCCAAATGTCTTGCCATTGAAGTTACATCATGAAATCACACTCTATCCAACTGTCCATTCATTCTTTATCATACAGTTGACTATCATACAGTTGATTATAATAAGAACAAATGACTTGTCGCAAACCCAAAACTGGCATCTTTCCAATTGTTTACCTTCCCTGAGCCCCCATATTCATGAATGTGTCAGCACACGCCAACATCTATGTGTGTGCAAACACATGGGTTGTTTGATCCATTGCATTATGCAGTGAGATAGCTCTGAAAACACAATGGCTATTGGATTAGGCCTGAGCACAAGGACAACACAGCTTTCATCGCCCTCATCATGAACGTGTTACGGGACACAGCAGCCCTCTTCTCTGCCCCAGGGCTCCACAGATGGAAAAACAAACCTGAGCCTACAGACAGAGCCTGGGCACGTGGGCTGGTGAAAGCACAAAGCAAACACACGTCATCCCAGATCCTATCTGGACCGGCCACTGAGACAAACTGGAGGATCAAAGCTATGTGAACCATGAAGCAACAGTCCTATTTGGAAAGTCACGAGCAATTGTAGTTTTGACATGAAAAGCTCATGGCTTCTTCATGCAACTGGAATGCCATAGTGCCCGTAAATCCCCATAACCAAGGATTTAACATAGTCAAAGGGTCCTCATAGCATGGTAATGCCACAAGTAATCCAGTTGGCTTTAGGATAGGAAATAAACTCCATAAAATACACTGAACTCCATAAACATGGCATACAATACATCATCGGCCATATAAAGGCTTCATAAGAGGATGAAAGGTCAGTCAAGACCAGATGAGATGGATCAGGTCATACTCGAACAGAAGAGGCTGGTGAGATCTGAGCGCACAAGATCAAGAGGAACATCAAGGGCTCAACAAACAAAACACAGAATGGATGCACACATCTGGACCAGCCAATATATGAAAGGCAGGAACATCAAGAGAGCTTCCAACTGCAGAACAAAAGTATGAATAAAGGACGTTGAAAAGCAGATACAGAAAACTAATTGTTCAATGGATTTTGTGTTTCAGTCATATACAGGAATGCTGACCGATTACACTTCTGAGATGTTGGATGACATAACTTAGAAAAATACTTATCATTTGTTAGTGTGTGTCACTAAGAGTTTAAGCAGAGTAGCAAACCATCAACTAGCCTCTAAACCAGGGATCATTGTCCAGATGGCAGAACATCAAAGATTAAAGACTGACAGTATGTCAGTCCCTCAAAACCTGTTACATAACCACATCTTTCATCCATCTTACTCAACTTATTCTGTTCTTTTTGCAGCTTCACTCCTCCATGTGCGCGATTGTGAAAAAATCTTTCCCCCATCTTTAATCCATATTACTAAACCTCCAGATGTCCAGAAGGCTGAACGTGACTTCATCTAACTGAGGGAAAACATGCAGTATTCTCTCAGACACCAAAACATTATAACAGTACACACCTTAAGAGAACCTTAACAGATCACAACAAAACAATTACAGGTAGGATCATGCAACTTTGGCTCAATAATTTCCCCTCAGGTTAATCACAACATTTGGCATTTGGTTAAAACACACACACAGACACAGACACACACACACACACACGTTTGTTTTTGTGAAAAGTGGGGACATCCCATAGGCGTAATGGTTTTTATACTGTACAAACTGTATATTCCATGGCCCTACACCAACCCTACACCTAACCCTAACCCTCACAGGAAACTTTGTGCATTTTTACTTTCTCAAAAAAAAAAAAAAAACTCATTCTGTATGGTTTATAAGCGTTTTGAAAAATGGGGACATGGGTTATGTCCTCATAAGTCACCCTCTCCTTGTAATACCGGTGTCATACCCATGTCATTATACAAAGTTGTGTCCAGATATGTCACAAAAACAAGAGCACACACACACAAAACAATTGACATAGTCCTCCAACAGTTTCCTCCTTCTTAACTTCATCAGAGATCAACTGAACCTAGAGTCACCACTCTCATGATTACCAATGTTTTTTTCCCCAAAAAAACCATATGTAATATGTAATAACGGGACATTACCGTGACTGCAAAGTATAATAAATAAAAAGAGATAAACAGCAATATATAGTTACATTCACAAAAGTCATTAACTTTCTACAACAATCAATAATGTGCATCACAAGTAAAATGATTAATGTCCAGTAAAGATTTTCAATTCACCCCCCTATTAGTAGGTGCAAAACTGTCATTTTGGATCCAGCATTTACTTTGGAGCCAAGTTCTAGCAAAAACTACCTCAGTATCTTATTGTCAGGCTTTTTTTTTCACCCTTTTGGAATTCGGGTAACTCATTTGAATTCAGTTCTCTGCACCATACCTTGCCCTCTGGACATGCTATACTAGCTGTGCCTGAACAGAGGTACATTTTTGGAGTGCTGGGTGGGGAATGGCATGAACTAATAACAGGGTTCTTACAGAAACTGCAAAATGAAATTCCAGGACTTTCAAGGTCTTTTCAAGTACTACTTTTTTTGTTTTCAAGAACCAAAATCGGAGATCACAATATCATTTATATCTTTGAAATTCGAATAAATAAACTACTAAAACAAAATGGTACCAATAAACTGCAGCACATGCAAAGCATGCAATGGCTGTGGCAACTTGAAATAATACTATGGCAAAGTTAAAGCTTTCCTTATTCAAAGTGATTTTTTAATGAATGACCTGAAGAGTAAAAGCTTCTTATGAGCTATATCGTAGACTCAGATTTCATATCGCAATATATATCGCAGAAAAATAAAATATCGCAATGTCATTTTTTCTAAATATTGTGCAGCCCTACTTTATACGCATTCCTAAATGAAACCTTAACAAACAGAACATGCAGATCAAAAGATCAAACAATAAAATGCAAGCACTATCAGAGGTTTTACCACAAAATCAACTTTTTACTGATATCGCGAGACCGCTTTTCACCTCCAGGAGTAATATCGTGAGATTTCTTGTGTTCTAGTTTTTGACTGCCGATGCCGATATCTAGGAAAGCAGCGGGATTAATAGCCAATATAAAGCCGATAAAAATGTTTTTTTATTTTATTATTATTATTAATATTTAAGAAATGTGAAATCATTTGACAATGTATTAAAAAATAAACAGGTAAAATAAACATACTTACACTTTAGAACAAATACATTAATATTTTATAAAAATATAAATAAAAAGGAAGTAAACACTGTAACCAACATGGCACTCAGTATTCTGGGAAGTCTGTGTGCATTGGGAATCAAATTCTTCAAATAAAGCAAGGGTAACACTCATTTTACATACAGCACACAATAAAAATCATGTGTAATCATGAATATGACAGTGGGCAAATGCATAAAGCGCAGCATAATTTGAAATCACAAATTTAAAGTACCGACCGTAACAGAGAACACATGATCATGCTGGATAAAAATGCACACTTCACAAGATCTAACAGCTGGATTTGACTAAGATTGCAAGGTTTGTGAAATTAAATGTTCATTAGTCATTCAAAGTTAGTTTAAATTATATAAATGCATATTTGCTTAGTGCTGACAGCAAACAAGAAAGATCAATAATGTTTGCCTTTCTATTACTAATAATATAAAAGCAATCATTATAATACTTTCTGTATACATTAATTCATCTGTATAACCATTCTATCTGATTATAAGACAGACTTCTATCCATATGAGACAGAACTGTTAACAACGACGGTGTGCTCAGGCGCTGCTGTTCTCAGCACCGTCAAAATAAAAGTCCCACGTCAAACACATTGGCCGATGCCGGTATTTAAAAAATGCCAAATATCGGATGATATATCAGTCGATCACTAACTAATTTCATATATACTACCTTTTAAAAAAATGTAAGTACTTTTCAAGTACATTTTTATACAGTAAATATGGCAGTTTCCAAGGGTTTTCCAGGTCTTCAATTTGAAAAAGTCAAATTCAAGTACTTCAAGCTTTTTTAAGGGATAGTACCCCCCCAATTTTTTATTATGTTTTTCTGCTAACCCCTATTGCGTCCTTGACACCGTCTGCTGTGAGGTGTCATCTGTGTCGAGGGCGTGCTCAGTACTGTTCAGACAGTCAGGCATTGCAGTGTATCAGAGGTAAACAATTATATAAATACTTTTCAGTTTCTTGCACAGACCGAGTGTTTTGTGTCTTTACACATCAATGTATCGTCACGAGCCACATGGTTTAATTTGGTTTTGTTTGTGTATGTTTTTTTTGTTGTTGTATTGTATGTTTTAGCTGTGATTCCCATCCACTTACATTATAAGAGTGATAGACTGCAATGGTTTGACTTAAAAATCTCAGTTTTTGTTCAACTGAAGAAACAAAGTCACCTACATCTTGGATGCCCTGGGTGTAAGCCGATAAACATACAATTTTTGGGGGGCACTATCCCTTTAAGCACCATGTACGAACCCTGTAATAAAGCAATGTAGAAGGATTTGCTCTATGGCTGTTTGCACACATTGGCTTAGTGCACTAAGATGCTGTATCAGCCAGGCATCATCATCAAAAAACAAAAACATCTAGATGTGTCATCAGTGTTGTAAATACCATCATGACACTAATGCCCTCTCCTAAGGCCACTCATTCACATGTGAGAGGGCCTCATGCTAGGAAAAATGTCCTATTTAGCAGAAAGACTCAATCATACTTTCACATGTCCAGGCCTGACGTTATCTGACTTTAATCCTCATGGCTTTTGCAAGCTTAAAATCCCAGCACTTATACGGGTAGATTTCCAGTTACAAAAGGATGAGCAAAGGAAGAATGCAACTAAAACATTTTTACATTTACATGAAGCTTTGCAGGTTTAAGTTCACCGTCTGACTGCTATACTACTATAATTATTCTTTCTGGACTTTTTCCTACATCTCAAGCTCAAAAAACAACAACAACAACAACAACAAAAGATTTTGATGCATTGATTTAAAAATTCTGTAATATTGATAGAATTATTTATTTTAAGACCTCAACTGTCAAATATTGGCAAACATTTCTAAATTATTTGGTCTACATAATTTTAAAATAAAACAACAAAAACTAAAATCTTACATAGCAAACATGCTACAAGTGAATTTAGGCACCATATTATAATGTACGGTATGAAAAATGGATATTAAGTTTGAGTTTGCTAAATTGTACATTTAACAGTTATTAAATTATTAGCATTTTAAAAATGAACTTTAAGTGAGCATTAGATGATAGAACAGATAATCAAAAAGTAAAAATGAGGAGCACAATTAAATATCCAATACTGACAGCCACCTGTAATATTACGTGCCAATATCCAATGTGATATTATCAAAGCCCATTTCCCACATGGGATAACCTTTCTTTTTTTAGGGTGAAATTTTTTATCTAACAATTCAGACCTTTTTCTTACCATTCTGGGTGAAATTAAGTCAGAATTGTGAAATATGAAACTCAGATTTCTCACAATTTTGAATTTACATCTTTCAATTCTGAGTTTATATCTTAAAATTATTACAATTAAGTTTTGGCCAAATTTAAAAAGGTAACTTGATTGCAATTTTTCTTCTCACAATTCATACTTTTCCCCTCACAATTATATCTCATAATTTAGACTTTTCATCGCCAAATTAAATTTTAAACTTCCAACTGGCAGTTAACAGCTATCAACTCTGCAAGAAAACAGAATACAGAATTGTGAAATATAAAAAATATAATTCAAATATAATTCAGAACTGTGAGAAAAAAAGTCACAATTTCATTTTATTTATTTTTTTCATTTCATGTAGGAAACAAGCTTCTAAATGATATTGATGTATTGCAATCCCTAAAAAGAAGATGTGACTAAAATATAGTCATGAATAATTCAAAACCTAAAAAACATTTGGCTCAAAACAAAACATAAATACTGCAGAAAAACAGAGCCAATAAATCTTTCTTCTACTTATTACCACCATTAGTTTCAGGGAAAGTCTATGAATTCATGCAGATCAGAAAGAAACTAAAGTATCATGGCAAACATAATGTATAATGAAGTATAATAGGAATCAGTTCATTTGGTGGTCTGCTGACCAGGCTTTTGGGAAAAGTTTGGCCCACCAGTGCTGAACATTTATGTGTGTGTGTGTGTGTGAAACCAGCCATTCCTGTATACATCAGGGGCTGAGGTCTGGTTGTTAGGGAATGAAAGAATAGTTTGTTGTTTTCCTCTGCCAAGTGCCCCAGATGGTCAAAGGTGACGATTTTCCCTGGATCTGGCTTTGGATTTGGGTTGGACTTGGACCCAGAAATCCCTTCTGAGTCCATGCATTCAAAACACACCAAACAAAGAGAGCAAATTCAAGCAGGAGAAGTAAAAAAAAAAGTTTTCCTGATCATGGGAAAAACAAGGAATTATCCCCCCTAAGCTGTGATTATTTTTATCACTTAACCAACAAAAATGCTCACTTTAACTGTTTATATAAATGTGCGCACACACACACACTGACATTGCAACCAGACAATGATAACAACCACTGCTAAATGAGTCCTAATTAGACCTCTGAGGTCTGTAGTGTAAACATACACAATCAGAGAACATTGCAATCGCCTGATCTCTAAACACACTGGTGTGATCATTTACTTACTGATAAACTGTAAGAAAGCAAACTAGAGCACTATTGTTTGTGTGATCAACTCCATCCTTTCAGACCAACATATGAGTGGAGCAGACACACGCATACTAAAAATATCTACAGAAGACAGTAATTCCACAGCTCAGAAGGAGATTGTATGTGTGTTTGTGCTGTGAAAACTGCCATTGCTACTGTAATAAAATAATGTGTTGCATCTTCCAAATAAGTTTATAATCATGTTGTGAGCCAAACTATCATTGAACTGACTTGATGTGGTCAAGTAGTTTAGACAATTTGGGCTGGTAATTGAAGGTTATAGGTTAGCTTTCAGCATTGTGCTTTTATGCTCAATAAGCCTGTGACTGTTATTATAAATACTGTCTTGCAAATTGCTTTTTATAAAAGTGCCTATTAAAATACTAATAGTATACACACTTATTAACCTACAGTATTATTGTCATAATTATAAATTAAAAATGTAAACAAAAAAAGAAAACAATTTAAAAATGTAAACAACACACGATCATGTACGTTTTGTAATGTAAAATTATGTGCAGTCTGGATAAAATTAAGGAACTTAAGATCTCCAGTTTGATTCATCATCAGGTGCTTCCCCTGTGAAGGGGTCATATGATGTTGCTTAAAATAACATTATTTTGTGTATTTGGTGTAATGAAATGTGTTTATGAGACTTAAGGTTAAAAAAAATTGTGATATATATATATATTAAAACAAAGCATTAACAGATGTTAGACTGCATCCCTATAACAAAACCAAGCCTAGAAATAAACCAGTGCACCACCCCTTTAAAAAATGTAAGAATGAGTTTGTAAGCATTCATACAAAATCACAAACAATTCACCAAATTGTAAAGTGTTTAAGATTGGAATGAGACTGCCTTACGTCATACATCCTGTCTATTGTTACATGGTATTATCTTAAGGGCAGGACATTCAAATAATGGCTCTCCTTATGGGAAACTTTATTCACCTTCACTGGTGACACATGCCATTAGCAGCATTCACAGTATCACTTAAAAGTAGTGGTCGACCGATATATCGAAAAAGCGATAATTTTTTGCTTGGCCGATATGTTTGAGGCAGGACTTTTATTTTGATGGTGTTGAGAAAGGCATTGCCTGAGTGCACACAGCTCACACTCTTGACTCTTGTTTACTGACATTGTTAACAGTTATGTCTCATACAGATCAAAGTCTTATAATCAGATAGAATGGTTAAACAAAGGAATATATATATATATATATATATATATATATATATATATATATATATATATATATATATATATATATATATATATACAGAAATTATTATAATGATTGTTTTTATATTATTATAATAGAAAGGCAAACATTATAATATTTTCTCGTTTGCCATCAGCATTAAACAAATATTCATTTTTAAAATAATTTTAACAAATCTTTGAAAGGCTAATGAACATTTAATTTCACAAACCTTGCCAACTCAGTCGAATCCAGCTGTTAGATCTTGTAAAGTGTGTATTAATATCCAGGATGATCGCGTGTTCTCTGTGTGACGGTCAGTCCGTGTGAACTGAATGCTTTAAACTCGTGATTTCAAATTATGCTGCACTTTATGCATTTGCCCACTGTCATATTCATGTAATTGTCACTGTGTGCTTTATGTAAAGTGAGGGTTACCCTTGCTTATTTGAAAAAATGTGATTCCCAATGCACACAAAATTCCCAGAATACTGAGTGCCTTGTTGGTTACAGTGTTTATTTCCTTTTTAATTATATTTTTATTAAATATTATATACATAAAAAACATATATATATAGTGAAGTGAAGTGAAGTGAAGTGAAGTGAAGTGACATTCAGCCAAGTATGGTGACCCATACTCAGAATTTGTGCTCTGCATTTAACCCATCCGAAATGCACACACACAGAGCAGTGAACACACACACACACACACTGTGAGCACACACCCGGAGCAGTGGGCAGCCATTTATGCTGCGGCGCCCGGGGAGCAGTTGGGGGTTCGATGCCTTGCTCAAGGGCACCTAAGTCGTGGTATTGAAGGTGGAGAGAGAGCTGTTCATGTAGCTGTTCATATATATATATATATATATAAGTGAAAAAATAATTTGTCATCTGAAGTATGTTTATTTTACACATTTACTTTTTAATACATTTTTCAAATTATTTAAATTTTTTTAAATATTAATTCAAATCAATTATAATATCAGCATTATATCGGCTATCGGCCCCACTACTTTCCAAGATCCTGGCATCGGCTGTCAAAAAAAATAATAATATTGGTCGACCACTACTTAAAAGGGTCATGAACTGACAAATAAAAATTATCTTGATCTTTTAACATATAAGAGGTCATTGTATTAATTTAGTCTTATAATAGCTTATATTGAAACCAGTCTTCCAAAGCAACAGCTTGTGGAATGCGCCACTTTATGACGTAATAGTGTGCATGGTAACACCAGTTTACATTATACAAATGTTCTAAAGCCTGCTGAATATATGACAATATACAAGTTTTACAATTTGTATCAGTATGTAAGTGATGCAAAGTGGAAGCAGGCAGGGAGTTTAAATGCTTTCAAGTGGGGTATGTCTTACCAATGAGCTTTTTGTTATGTGTTCCCTTGCAACATTATGAGCAGAGGGGAATTTGTGTTCACTCCACTATCATGCTCTGTTTTTAGGCCGATGGCTTATTTTGGAACCATTTTCAGTGGCCATTTCAGAAATATAGCCTATAATCTAAGTTACTCCATATTTAGTTTTGATTTAAATTTGCTGCATAAAACCAATTGTATAACTTGTATGAAAGTTGTTGTATAACAGCAAAATAGTAAAAAAAAAAAAAAAAAAAACAAAGGAAAAAAAAATCTTAATTGTTCAGTTTGCTCATGTTTACTGCACTTCTCTATGAATATCCCCTTCCATTCAAGGTTTGGGCTTGGAAGGATTTATGTTTTTGTAGAAGACTCTTATGCTTACCAAGGCTGAATTTATTTGATGCAGTAAAAACAGCTATATTTTGAAAAAAATGATATAATTTAAAATAACATTTTTATATATTTTAAAATGCTATTTATTCCTGTGATGTCAAAGCTGAATTTTCTGCATTAATGCTCTTGTCTTCGGTGTCACATGATCCTTCAGAAATCAATCTAATAAGCTGATTTGGTGCTCAAGGCACATTTCTTATTATCATCATCATCAATGTTAAAAACTGCTGTTCTGCTTTTTTTTTTAAATATTAATACTTTTTCAGGATACTTTGATAAATAGAAATTTCAGCAGAACAAAGTTTTTGATATATAAGTATTTTGTAACACAGTTATGAGTGTCCTTACTATAACTTTTGAGTAACTTAATGCATCCTTGATGAATAAAAGTATATTTATTTAAAACACACACACACACACTTATAGTGCATATATATATATATATATATATATATATATATATATATATATATATATATATATATATATATATATAAAAGGGGTTTCTGCTGTTGAGGGTGTATGTGGGCGTTTCTGCTGTATGGGGTATAGGTGGGCGCAGATGGTACGTTAAAGTAGATCTATCATGTTTGGCAGAACTTCGGCCCTTAAGGGAAAATGCATTCTCTTCACCTTAAATTATTACACCAACGCAACAACATGTGCTTGTCCCATAACATTCACACCCGCCTTTTGTCTTACGGACCCAATCCATTGTTATTTTCGATTGCAGCCTTTCAAACTTACATCTAGCATTAAATTTGCTGTGCTGTTATTACATATATGTTTTTAGAATCAATAATCGCATGACACTTTCATCAATAAGTCATTAACCAACGTAAATTTCTTTGCGACAATGCTCAACAAATCCTTAATACTGACATAGTGTATATAATGAGGATCAAGGTTTGTTCATTTTTAACTGATCATCTGCTATATGTTTGTTACTGACTTGCTCATAAAAGTATTAAACGTTAAAGTAGACAAAGAATACAAGACTGGGTCTCTAAACTTACGTATTTTAATCGTTTTGGGATCAAACTTGGGCACGGTGAGCTGTAATCTCTCCAAACGCACTTGAATCCTTGATGTCCTCTGCGTGACCAACACAGCCTGAGTCTCAAGTCCCAGGAATATGTCACTGGCATGCAGCGATAGATCGGACAGTTGATGTAGGATGCCGGTGAGCGTATGGCAACAAACTTCTTCCAAAGAGGAGAACAGAACTGGTTTGCGAACTCTGCGACCGTCCGGTGTCGTGAAGCTCTTCTCGGAGCCATCCCTCCCTCTCAACCGGCTCACCAGCTGAGGCTCAACGGTTCTCTCGGGGAATGGCATTTTAAATCTTGTTTAAATTTAAAATGGACATTGGGTTTAGGCGGTTGAAAATCCGAACGATGTATCCCAGAAGTTGCCGTGAGAAGAAGGTCTGTTTACAGAAGGTTCCGCCATAATTTTTGAAAGATGCAGAAGCGGACCAGGACGTTGCTGCTGGTGTTCGGGAGCATCGGGGAACATGAGTTGAACTCAACGCAGGGAGTCGAACGAAAGCGTGAAGTCAGAGTATATGGAAAACACGGAAAGGCCTCCCAACCACCTGTAGGAACTGGAACTGGATTGACGAATCCACAGCGCTGAGGGAGGGAGAGTTTACCTGCATTTAGCGACTGCTGCGTGGAAAACCCGGGATGGATAAGTTACTGTGGTTCTCGCGGAATTCGAGGCTCTTTATTGCATTTTCATCATGTATTTTGTTTGAATGTTCCTTAAACAATGTAAACACTTAATCTGCATTTAATTAATAGTGATTGATGTTTCTTTTTATTAGTATTTATATTTAAAATACAATGTTTATTTTATATTTTATTCAAAAGGATGTCATATTTTATTCAAAAAATGTAGACAGTCTTACAAAGTACACTAAACTAAATTAATTCTAAATATTACATAAGACAAAAAATCATTTCAACCATTTCCCCCAAAAAAATAATAAATAAATAAAATACATGAAAAAAATGAAAGTCATAGTTCATATATAAAGTGTTTAAACACAGTAATAAATACGTTTGGTATGACTTAAAAATAAGTTTAAATAAAATCAAGATGTAAACAGACAATTTATATAATTTAACATTTACAGTACTTCAAAAGTACAGTTCAATTGTATAGTAGTTTATTAATTATTAAGTAGTTTATTTACAGTTGTAAATTAGTTCTTTAAACTTTTGGAAAAACAAAATTAAACATTAATTATTTAATCTATTGGCGTCGATCCTGTCTATATAAAAATGAAATAAAATTAAATAAACAAATGAAAGGCCATTGAATAACCATCTGAATAATTGAATAAATATCTCTTTTGCTTGTGTAAAGAACAAAAGCTTGTGTTTCGTATCTACGCTATAGCTCCATCTTGTGGCTACAATTGTATTATTCTCTTAAAAACCAGAGTGCCAGGAAGGATCAGATAGGTTTTTTGTGTGAGTGTTCTGCTGAAGTGTTAAGGAAATGTGGACTATTGTTTTTTTGTGGCAATGGAACCAGCTGAGACAACATTTCGGGATGTGAGTGATAATACTCATTTTCCTGTTTACCTTGAGCCTTCTGAAACTTTCTTTGCATAGGGAAAACATGACCTGTGGCTGACAGGACTACACTGATAAGTCACAAACTGATCCAAGCTGCCATTATACTAGCCTCTTTGTTTGTACATGCAGATTCAGTAATGAACATCATTAAATGCACTTATTGATGAGTACTGGGACAAAATTCTTAAGGATTTTTTTAAATGTTGACTTAATTGGTGTGCAACTTATTGCTTCTTAAATGCATGCATGTATTTAATTCACTAAATGTGTTATTCTTTCCTGTAGGTCTATCTGTCAATTGTGGCCAAGAGCACAACAAAAAAATAAAATTCTAAATAAATGTCAAATAATTATTATAAAAATACACAAATCCAGCAGTGTGTAATGGATATGGTACGGATCTGGTTAAACAAAAATAAATGTTATCTATATAGAACAGTGTGAGACTAGATGCTATTTAAAATAGGTTAATGAAATAAGGTGTAGAACATGTTTTATCCCATTTCTCAAGAATTATTGAACGTTTAATGTAAGCCATCGTCTGAGTATGTAAAACATGCACATGACTAGAAAGGTATCCTAAAAGAATCAGGATGTACATACAGAGAAACACAAGTTTAATCAAATATACGCTTCAGGACACTCATCCTAGAACGCATACAGATCAGATCACTAGCAGAACCAATACAAAAACACTTCTGTTCATGCCTTTATGGTCAGAAAGTCAATGGAGTGTCCACTTTAAATATGAAGACAATTTTAAAATCAGTAACCCTATAGCTCGTTGTCTTTTTCCCAAGAGCTGTACTTTCAGTACCATGCCAAACGTTACACTTTCACTGTACAAAGGCCTGAAGACAGTATTACAAAAAGTGAAAATATATGGAAAGAATAAACATGGGAACTTTTGTAACCAATCAATTGTACATGTGACAATGTAGTCTTTGGACGGCTTTAGCATGACGGCCTCTATGAACACTGAATCATCAAAGCTCTTAACACTCAACACGCTGCTTTATTCATCATGTGAACACAGTGTAACAGCATCTGTACCTGTAGATATTGACGATGTTTGATCACAGTTGGCTAGCAGGGACTTGCGTTGCACAGGAGTCTTTGACATACAATCATGAGCGCGACATTTCACTCAACAATACAGCCAGTGATGAATCCAGAGTGGCTAGAGCACATATAAAAAAAAAAAAAAAAAAACAAGTCTGCAAATTCTCAGGACTTTCGCTGTAATAATCTTCGATGCACTGAACAGTCGAATAAATAACGGAAAATGTTAATCAGCAACTCAAATGCAGCTTTTGATAGTTAGTCTCAATCAGCTATACAAACACTTCATTATTAATATAAGGACATCGAGAGATGCTTATTATTTCTGTCCCAGAGAACAGAGTATAAGTGTGACCAGTCAAAATTTAAATCAATATACATTAAGTTTTAAGTTCTTACATGGCTGTTTGTAATTACACGCATTAAGCAACAAAGAAATGACCAAACCGAAAGGCAAGAATTTCAAACTACTGTTAAAAGTCAATACTGCTTAATCTCGCATTGACGACATATGCATAAAAACAAAAAACGAACAAACAATAAATCTGGGCCTCTGTGGAAGCAGAAAAGCGAATGTTGGAGAGATGAGTTTAAATGTTATAGGACTTGCAGACACAAGCATGACCCTACTCTAACACAGAGATTAATAAATATTAAACATTTCAGACAATTCATCTGGTTTAGAAAATGCAGCAAAATCTCTTCTCATACAAGCGTCCAGATCCACCTTTGCGTTGTTAGAAAAGTCCTTTCCATTTGTTTTATCTCACACTCAATGGTGCTGATAGGAGGAAAACATGAGTACAGATGCACGCCATTGGCTTATTTACTCAGTGTTGACCTAAATAAGGAAGTATTCCATGACCATGAGTAAGGCATGTTAGTGTTTGCTCTGTTGTTAATTATCTTTACATGACAAATTTCTAGGCTGTTTTAATTAGGATACACTAATTTATCCTGTACCTCTTTGGATGGAATAAGAAGATGGAGGATGAAATTAGAATATCAAGCATCAAATCAGAGTACATCTTTTAGAGTGCAAAAAAGAGGGGCCAAGTAAATGGCCCATTTCTACTGGACTCAAACAGCATGACAGACACACTCATGAAGTCTGCATACACCTCGAAACACGCAAGCACACACACACACTTATGTTAAATCTCTTTGTCCCTCCCCCAGTAGTGGACATACCATACATTTCCTTATGTTTGATCATTCTTTTTATTCCATCTATCTCTTAACATATACGCACATGTTCCTGTCCCACAGTCTTGACTCCAGGCTTATCTGGTGTAATATACTCTGTAGTAGACGGTTTTAGACCTCCAGAGCGAGTAGGAGTTGTCGAACTTGAGCAAGTATATACCACGGCCGGGATACTGGTGACTCCCAGCGTACACCTCCTCATGACAGTCCCGCCGGTACACCGGCACCACCTCATCCACCTGCGGTTTCCCAACCTCTTTCTTGGCTTTCTCTTCCTCAGACTGACCCTCACCTGAGAGAAAGAGAACAAGACTTAAATCTACAATCCATATTTACACAAAACGTAACATCAGAAAATTGAATGAATCAATTTAAACTTTATATCAAAAGTAGTCTTTTGATTTCCATAATTTATTACTATTAACATTTCGGCTGATACCAATAAGCCAATATTTTTCTTTTTTGGAACAAACTATTTTGTTTAAAAAAAAATTTTTTTATTTTTTTATTACAATTTAAATTACTAATGAAATTCTTAAGCTAATTTTACATTTGACCATAATCAAAGTATTTCCTTAGCAACTATCTTAGAATACTTTAGGAAAATAGCTCAGATTATTTAATGTTATACTACGGGGCCGTTGAATGCTTGAATCTGATTGGCTGACGAATGTTCTAAGGTGTGCAATTATTTTCAGGGAAACAAACGTAATTCCAGACAGCTCTGGACCACATTACATGCATACAATTGCATTATAAAAAAGTTTTCCCCCCATAATTTAGTATATAATTTAGTATATAATTTTTTTACACTGGTAAAATACTTACGGTTTAATTTCACTTGCAAGAATTAAACCCTTGAGCTCTTTTGTATATTTTATTTTGTATATTTGCAATGACATTAAAATTCTGTTTAATACCAATAAATCAATAATTTTATGATCAATATTAAAATTCTATATACAGTTTTAAAAAAAAAGCAACATTATGATTATGAGTATTAAAATGAGATTTGAGACTTAAAGATTTGCTAAAAGCTACATTTCAATCTGTTATTATTAGTGTCTTAAAAAAACAATGCGAGCATAAAATGGGTAAAAAAGGTCATCTAAAATGTAAAAAATAGAAGAAATGAGCAAAATTAAATATCCAATATTTCCTCACCTTCTTCATCCTCGTCTTCGTCACTAGACTCGCTGACGTGCACGCTGACTGATGCGTTAGTAGTGTCAGTCCATTCAAAGAAGACTCCGAAGCCAACGTCAAAATAGTCAGTTGCAAACTCCCAGAAGAGATAGGAGCCCTCCTCATGGGTAGGAACCCGGACGGTCACCACTTCCCCCCGACCCACCGTGATCACAGAGTCCACATCCTGACGGATCTTCTCTTTAAAGTCTTTTATCTGCGGCCGGGTCCACATGGAGGGGGCTGCTATTACAGGTGGAGAGTCTGAGAACCAGGAATATGGTACAATATTGATTATTAATTATTGATTATTTATTTATTTTAAGTTAAAGCTGGGCATTGACACATTCCACATTTTGATTTCATTTCATTTCAATTCACAAGCTTGGAATTCAATTCAGATCTCAGTTTAATTTGATTGGACAGGATATACATAGGGTGTTATAATAGGCTTTTTCTCAAGATGAAATTGAGAATAAAAATGGTCTTTTTAGTTACAAAACTAACAAAGCATAAGTTACAAAGCTTATTGCAATTTATTGCATGTGTGGCAAGTTACAAATGATGTTTAGTAAAGTTTTGTTCCTGCAGCAACAGAAAACAGCATCGACTAAGAGAGAGATTCTTGGCATTTAAGGATCAATATCAGTTATTCGAAAAGAGAACAAATTAAAATTTCCAACCCAACCCTATTTTTAATTGAAATGTACCAGAATATGAGATACTACAGCATCCACAAATCCCTTAAATGATAATTAAACAGCATCTGAAACAGATGTTCTTCTGCAATCTGACGTACTGGAAATTTAGCGAGACAAAAATATTAGGCAAGACTCACCAGTGGGTCCATTCTCAGTGACCTGGTCTGCGGTCTCCAGGTCCGGCTCTCGTTCTAAGCTGTCAGAAGTGGACTCTGTTTGGCCGTTCAGTGTGGGAGCCTCCTCTCCAGCAGAAGCCGCTGACACCTCACTGGCCTCTAAAGTAGACAGCACTATAGCATCCTCCTGCTGTTTCTGCAGAGCAGCCTGGAGAAAACAGAGGAAACATTGGCATGACACAACTGTAAATAAATACATTTAAAAAACAGTCCATAATTATGATAAATTACATTCTAGAACTAGTTAAAACTACATTTCCAACCTCACTGTCTTTAAAATGATCGATTAAAACACCTCTCGTCAAACTTAGAAGCTCAGATGGAAATCTACAAGCTGGACCAAGATGTGAATTTTGTAAACAGAAAACAAAACTGCATCCGTGAGTCGAAATCCATTACATGACAATGAAACCAGTTAAGCTTTCAGTGACAGATGTGTAAAACATTCAAATACTTGACAATGAATCATGGGCTCTCTCTCTCGCTCTCTCACCTGCTGCTGAGCGAGCTGCACCTGATACAGCTGCTGCATGTACTGCTGATAGTGCTGCTCCTGCAGCTGGCGAATGAGGATGAGCTGCTGCTCGGGACTGTCGGGGTACTGCTGCGCTGCATACTGCTGGAACTGCACTGCTGTCTGCGCATTCAGTGCAGCCATGATCTGCTGCCTAACACATCAGAGAGAGAAAGAAAATTAATCAAGCATGTGGCTCACTCACTAGGGTTGCATAGTGTACCCATACACTACACAACTTTAAAAATCTGAACATATATTAAAACATTACCACAAAAGACAACGAGTTCTAAATTCTGGTCAAAATAGGAAAACATTTTTTTAAATGCACCGACTGGATGGAATCATAGTCTGATTCTAGACAAAAGTCGTGTGGTGTATCCCAGCCTTGAGTTTTTCAACAGACATTTTCAATCAGTGCTGTTTGACATTAGTTCTATAATAATTAAAGCAGGTGTCACTCACTTCTGCTGCTCTATACGGTATCGTTCCTCCTCAACTTGTCTTCTCTCTTCCTCTTCTCGCCTCAGCCTCTCCTCTTCCTCATGCCTGCGTCGCTCCTCCTCCTGCCGCAGCCGCTCACGCTCCTCTTCCTCTCTACGCCGCTGCTCCTCTTCCTCCCTCCTTCTCAGGAAAAACAAGAGAACATACACAACATAAGAGACATCTGTGATGTTACGGAAAGTGTTCAAGTTTTCAAGGTGATTTAGGAAGGAGTCTATTTTATGTCGGCATGGTGGATCTCTGAAAGAGTTCTATATCTCAAGAAAGGGAAGAACTGTGATTAAGATGAATTTAAATAAGCGAGACACTAAAAAAAGTGAGAAGAAAAAAGGAAAAGGAAAATCAAGCATCTTTATCTGCCAGTCTGACCTCTTTCTCTCTTGCTCCTCCTTTTCAATCTTGTGTGATGTGACGAAAGGTGCAAATAAACTGCAACACTTATTTAACAGATTTACAAACTCCAGCATGGCCTCTTCCTTCTCCATGTTGCCCAAAGATGCCCATTCTTTCCTGAAAAAGTTACAATTGTTATTGAAGATCCCCATCTGTATATCCACAGCAAAATAATAGACTAAAATATTAATTATTAATAAATTTATAAATAAATAGCATTTAAACACTATATTTATACATATAAACACGTCCTATTTATTAAATAAATAACTTTTAATGCCTTTAGATATTGATGTAAAAATAAAAATCACTAGTGCTAAAAGATACTCATTTTCAAAATGCTTTTTTTTTAAAAAAGAAGAAAATATTCATAAAAAATTGCTAATGTAAAACTTGCTCTCTCCCGGGTCCTCTCTGCCGAACCTCACACTCTCTCCGAGTGGGTTTTGAACCCGGGTCTCCAGCATGGGAGGCGGATGCACTAAGAAGGAGGCTAAATGGCTACAGTCACTAGCGTCTGTCTCTAGTGCGTCTCTTGAGATCGGGGAGTGAGGTTTTTCCTGCACAGCACTACTCGCTGGCCTCCATTACACTAATGTGGATCCAACAGCAGGGAAGTGCAGCAAAGTTAAAGATCAAATCAATGCTTACCTGCGGTCATTTCCCAGCACATCGAAGAAGCCCACCTCAGGGGAAGCATCTGGGTTGTAAGGGCCCAGCAACACTTGCTTGTGAAGGGCGACCAGACGCAGTTTATCCTCATAGGTCGGGTGGAAGGCTTTCCCATCTTTCTCTGAGGGAAAAATGTGGATTCAAAATTTCAACTGGATCTCATGAAAAAAAAAAGGATTTCCAAACTTTTTTGTCAGCCGATGCAAAATATTTACTTGATATAAACCCGGAGACAATATTTCACATGCTCATGGTCAATCAAAGGAAGACCAGAAAAGATGTATAAAATGTATTTCCTCTATAAATCTTAGAATTCACTTGATTAAATTTTTTTTCAAAAGTATCAACAGAATAAAAAATGTTTTTCACAGGGGCAGATGTAATAAAATCTATAAGTATATGTTTTATGGACAATGAATTCTGACAAAATGAACATTTTGGAGGATTTTCTCCTAAGAGTAAAAATGTATGTGTCTCATGGTTCTCTGAACAGTTAAAAGTCACATGAGATGCAGTTTTTTTGTTGTTGTTCTAAATTTATATTTTTTTTATTAAGATGGTATTAATTAAAAGATTTATAGCAACACAGAAATGTAAATCCCAGTTAAGTCAAGGTCATGAAAAGATGATTATGATTTTTCTGTAAATTGTGCAGAAGAGTTTTTTTGTGCACATTTGCTTTAACTGTCATGCACCAAATACATAAGACACATTAAAGGGTTAGTTCATCCAAAAATGAAATTATGTCATGAATGACTCACGCTCATGTTGTTCCAAACCCGTGAGACCTCTGTTCATCTTCGAAACAGTTTAAGATATTTTAGATTTTGTCCGAGAGATTTCTGTCCCTCCAAGTCGGTACAAAAAAAAAAAAATGTAAACGCCACGGTAGCAGGTTCCTTTAAGTACCGGTTCTTGACGCATACAGCGTTATGATTTCCACGAAGCAGAAAACGGGGACGGAATCTCAAAATCCAGTCATGATAATGAAACGTACATTTTAATATGGACACTCACTGAATTTTTCAAAGTTAGCATAAATTAATCAAATCTCCATATGGACCAGTATCTGTAAATGTTAAGCCACAAAAGTTGGTTGAAATATGAATCCTGCATGTTCTCTGCGTGAATGAATGAATGAATGAATGGCAGAGATGTGCGGGTTTGTTTACTACATAGACTGAAACACGTGGCGCTTGCAGTAATTTCAGCATCTGCCATCTCAATGAGGACATAAGTTCTGAGTGACTTCACAAGCATTTTATCGTTTCATTTGAGTAAAACCATTGTCAATTTAAAGATATTTACGGCAACTCGTCAAAATAAAAGTTCATTTAAACATAAAGACATTGTGCTAGAAATATTACTATTATTTAGTAGATACTGCTACTACCTTAAAAATTTTTTTATAAAACTTTATTTTTTAAAGAAACAAATCCCTCAATATTTCTTCCATGTTTTAATTTTAATAGCAAATCCCCTTTATTTACCCAAAAATAATGTTAATGTTAATAAACATTAATTAAAAGACCAATTAAAATTTGAGTGAAACTGGTTTACTGTTTTTCATAATTATATTACTTGAAGAAAAACTTTAAACACAATTGTAAATAAGTATAAGGAATGGCATTGGTTTTATTTTTAGTGACAAACACTAAATTTTCCGGGTCTGTTGTGAGCTCGTTCACAACGCTGTTGACGTACACTGTTGCGCCCAACAATAAAAAAGCCATATGTCAGCAGTGTTGTACGTCAACAGTGTTGTGAACGCGCTCACAACAGAACAGACCCGGAAGAGAAGACAATGCTGAATAAAGTCATAATTTTTGTTATTATTTTTCTTTACCAAAATGTATTTTCGATGTTTCAACAAATTTTAACTGACCCTCTGATGTCACATTGACTACTTTGATGATGTTTTTATTACCTTTCTGGACATGGACAGTATACCGTACATACATTTTCATGAACAGAGGTCTAACAGGTTTGGAAAGACAAGAGGGTGAGTCATCTGAAACATCTTGATTGGTACATTAGTTGTGCATTAATTAGAAAGCCCTTAACAGATAGAGGTGATGGACACACACAGAGACTGTACTCATCAGCCTACAGGCAAGAAATGGGTGTAGACCTGCGGAAAGGACTAAATATTTCATTGAACAAAATCTATAGCGTTTGTTTTGCCATCAAGGAGACCTACCTAGTACTGCACTAGTTGTTCACTAGCCTATTTTGAATAATTATGCAATCTTTCATATAGAAACACTTTAAGTGTTGGTGTCTCCGATTGGCACAAGCAGTTCCTCTACTCTAGGGGTTCTTCACCCTGAACACTGCGACCTGTATAAGTAGAACTTTTCAACAACAACCTCCTATAACCGAAACAGAGTCAGACAGGACTTTAATAAGAAAACAGCGACCTCACTAAATCGGAACAACACCGCGAGATCAGAGTGGAATACGGAAATGACAATGTTCCTACGTGTTTGTGTTCAATCAATGTATATTAGTGTGTCTAGTCACATAAACCTTACCTTTAAAAAATCTGAGCGCCAGCCCGTAGAGCTCGACTAAAGAAAAGCCCCATTTCCTCTCGATGTTAGCGCTGCTGGCAGGTTCGCCCTCCTCCCCATCTCCGCTCAGCTCGGGGCTCTGCCCCGCAGGCGTCTCGGCCTGTTCCTGTTCGCCCTCGGAATCCGGGCTCAAAGTCAACCCGTCGATAGACACTTCGAGCCGGCTTGAATTTGCACTGTTGAGGTCGCCGCTCTGAACCTCTGTCGCCATCGTGCAGGATGTCAGCTGAAGCAGCCACGTACCTACTTCCGTCCTAATCTGACGGAAATTCCGGCAGCATGACGTAGAAATGTTCGACTATAAGAGATTCAAAACCTAGAAATATTATTATAATATTGTTTATTATGACAGACGTTTCATATACAAGCCATGAAAAGGTCTGACTCAAAAGGATTTTTATAATTACTTGGATTAAAATAAATCGTATAATGAAGTAACAATATCGTAATGTTTTCCATAAAAACTGTTCGAGCATGTAATATAACCTATACCATATATTTCTATATGAGTTATCTTATGTTTTAATTAAACATAAAATAAAATGTTCAATTTGCATAATTTCACCAATCACATTGGACGTTTTTAAATGTATGCTCTAAATACCAAAAAAAGAAAAGAAAAAGAAAAAATATATACTACTAAATATGCTTATAGTCTGACACAGTTCCCTTTAAAACGAATAAAGAAAACAATTAAATAGGCAATATTTTAATAATGTTGAAAAATTACGAAGACTTACACAAGTAATTTGACAACTATCTGTGCCACTAACGAAAAGACAAAATAGACAAAAATTTGATTGTAAAAATTATAATATTCTGTACATTTATTTTATTATTATTTGGATAAAGAACATCATCCATCCAGCTGTTTAATGACAAGATGTAGGCCTGGTTACATAAAATTGTTCCAAAATACCATAGATACCGCAGTTATTGTGACCACAATAAAACTGTTGTTTGGTATTATAAAACTCCCTATTAGTCTTCATGTCTAAATAAACAAATAACAATATTCAAAAGGTTTCTTTTTTTTTTTCGGTTTGAACAACCACATTTTTAGGTTAAGCGGTTTTATTTTATTTTCCAGTATTAACACTAGCTGTATTAATTAATTAACTAACCATCTGGTATTTTGGTAGAATATGTGGTATCATGTTTATTTTATTTTTTATAAGGGTAGGTTCCAACAGCTGTTTGTGAACTGCACGTAAAGATTACTGAAAAGAACTGGTGAACATCCATATTCATGTTCTCACAAACCATGCTACGTTAATCTTAAATGGTATAAACGGATGATTTGACCATCGATGATGATATTTATTTATTATTTAGTTTTTTTCTTTTTTTTTAAGCAACTGCTAATACTTTTGCTCATAGAGTCGTCCTGCATCCATTCAACGCTTGAGTGTAGTTACATAGTCTATCCAGCAGAGGGAGATATATAACTGAGATGATCATTTACTATTAAAATGATTTATTATATCTTAATATATTAAATATATTATATAGTACACTACATACTAGATTATTTTAATAATTAATACAATATTGAAGAAAAATAATTTATTTAGTAAAAATTGCCAATGACTCTAATAAGCCAGTTATTTTTAATTAATCAAGAATACTTAGGATTACATCCAGATGATTACCGAAAAAATCACGTTATTACTTTCGTCATGAAGGGGTCGACATGAACCAGTGTTACTGCTCTTAAAACAAAACTGTTGTTTTTATAAATATACCAAGTAAAACAGACTTCATAATCATCTTTCTATAAGTCTAATATTTAAAGTTGAAAATGTGACAACCATGTCAAAAATATAAACTTAGATTTTGGGAGACAAACAATATGTAAAGAAAGTGTTAACCTGTAACCTTAAGCTAAACCTGTTAACCTCATGAGGAGCAACCACGAATAAATAAATAATAATAATAAAAAAAGTATATATATATATATATATATATATATATATATATTCTAAATTAACTTTTTTGATGACCAGCCAATCAGAATTTCCACTAGCCATTTTTTTTTTTTTCGGTAAAAATAACAAATGATGAGTGCCACTGAATTTCCAATCCGTGCGCACAGATTTTGTAAACCTTACCCTCAGTTTTTGAATCCGTACCCACAAATTCATAATCCATGCGCACGCTTTCGCAATC